>NC_091986.1:115267025-115505045 GCF_044704955.1 Pristiophorus japonicus
TGTCTCCGCAAGATCCTACAAATCCCCTGGGAGGACAGATGCACCAATGTTAGCATCCTCAACCAGGCCAACATCCCCAGCATTGAAGCACTGACCACACTTGATCAGCTCCGCTGGGCAGGCCACATAGTTCGCATGCCAGACATGAGACTCCCAAAGCAAGTGCTCTACTCGGAACTCCTTCACAGCAAATGAGCCAAAGGTGGGCAGAGGAAACGTTACAAGGCCACCCTCAAAACCTCCCTGATAAAGTGCAACATTCCCACTGACACCTAGGCACCCCTGGCCAAATACTGCCCTAAGTGGAGTAAGTGCATCCGGGAGGGCTCTGAGCACCTCGAGTTTCATCGCCGAGAGCATGCAGAAATCAAGCACAGACAGCTGAAAGAGCTTGCGGCAAACCTGTCCCACCTACCCTTTTCCTCAACGACTCTCTGTCCCGCCTTTGACAGGGACTATGGTTCTCCTATTGGACTGTTCAGCCACCTGAGGACTAATTTTTAGAGTGGATGCAAGTCTTCCTCGATGCCGAGGGACTGCCTATGATGATGGTTGGATGTAAACCATCTTTGACTACTCTGTGCCCTAACCCTAAGTACTCTACTGAGTTTTGAAGTAACTCATACTTGTGAGCAGTCAGTCGTACTCTGTCCTTCTCTAGCCATTTGAGCACTTCTTTTAATACGTTATCATGGATTTACCTGTTTGTTGCTGAAATGAGTAGTCATCTAAATAATATACTACCCCTTCAATGTCTTGCAAAAACTGGTTCATCACCCCTTGAAATATGGTGGGAGCGGAAGACACTCCAAATAGTAACCTATTGAATTGATATAGGCCTAGATGAGTATTTATCGTCAAGCTTGACTTGAACTTCTCATCTAGTTCAAGATGTAAATAGGCATTTATCAGATCTAACTTTGAGAAGATCTGGCCACCTATCAGCATTGTTAACAAATCTTCTACATTTGGCAATGTATTGGGGAGACGATCCTCTAGAGCCTGGTTCATGGTTACTTTATGATCACCACACAACCTTACATTACCATCTGACTTGGTTAAACAACAATGGGTGTAGCCCAATTACTTAGAGCTACTTTAGAGATAATGTTCTCAGTTTTCAGTCTTTTGAGTTCTGGCTCAACTTTCTCCTTGAGTGCATATGGTACGGGACGTGGCTTGCAGTAAACTGGTCTAGTAAACTGGCACTCTGACACTCGCCTTGAAGCCTTGGATCGGACTGCCTGTTTCACAGAAAATCTTTGGATACTGTTTGATGACATCATCCTGCCGAGCAAATCTCATTTCAACACGAAAAATCTCATTCCAATCCAGCTTCAGTGATCCCAGCCAATTTCTATCCATTAAGGCAGGCTTGTCTCCTGCCACTACTAAGAGAGGCAAGCTTTAAAACTGATCCTTGTATTTCACCGGCACGGTAATACATCCTACGACAGGGATTTGCTTTCCTGAGTAGCCTCACAACTCTATCTTCTACTTTTCCAATGGGAAATCACTCAACTTGTCAAGATATAACATAGTATATAGCATAGTACTACGCTCACGGATGCACCAGTGTCGATTTCCATGGGTTTCCTGATTTCTGCAATATCTACTTGGATAACGATACATCACAAATCATTGTTACATACCCTCGTGCTCCTGATGACTTGTATCTCAGAACCTTCTCATCCTGTTGCTTCTCTTCAATGCTATGTAGTCTCTGGCAATTTCTACTTATAGCATTGAAAGTTGGTTTACTCTTCAGTCAGCACTGCTTCGCAAGATGCCCAGTTTTCTTCAGAAGAAACACTCTGCCTTCACATATGGACAGCTTTGAGCGATGTGTTGTCCCAGACACCGATAGCATGACTTGAATGGGCTGTTACCTTGGCCAGTTGCTGAGGCCTTGGGGCCCAACTGCCTTTTACTTTTAACTGACAGTCAATTCACCTCATTTGTCTGATGACTGGAAATGGCACGAAATTCTTGGGAGTATTGGTCGGCCATATCCATCGACATAGCTGTCTGACAAGCTAAATCAAAAGTCAAGTTAGGGGTTATCAACAACTTTCTTCTGATTGCTTCATTTTTCATCCCAGAAACAAAGCGGTCACGCAATGCTCGGACTTGAAATTTTCTGAAATGACAGTGAGTGGATAGCTTTTTTAATGCTACAATGTACTCACTGATACTCTCATCAGTTAATTGATTTTGTATTCCAAAACGATAACTTTCAGCAATTTCCAGGGGCTCAGGATTGTAGTGCTGTTCTCCGTCAGTGGCGTGACCTTTGGCTTGATGGGAACAAGCACATTTTTCAGGGTTTCATATACCTCGGGACCTGCTTCAATCAGGAAAATAGCCTGTTTTCTTTCTAACCACATGGCTTCAGTTTTCATCATCAGGGACTTTGACGATACTATTTGCAGTGAAAAACATTTCTAGCTGCTCCACATATGCTCCGAAAGTCTCTCGGTTGCGATGGAACTCACCCAAGCACCCTATTATTCCCAAAGGCGTGGTCACCTGGACTTTGGTAATGTCAACAGTGTGCTTGAAATTTACCTTGGATTTTTAGCTGTGTGCAAAACAAAACCTCTCAAAGGCTCTCTTTTGTTTGGCTGGATGATTCACCAACACAAATTTCAGCTAGGGAATCCAGAAATCCTATCCTCGTTTGCCAATGTGATATCTTTTTTATGACATCACAAACACGCACATACACAAGATGGTTCTACAGGAACTTGCCATGTGACCATGTCACATGATCCTTTATTGTATTTGCATCAGCAGTTGCATTACCACAGTAATCTATTGGGGGAGCTCTATATTAAAGGGGGAAAGATTGAGAGACGAGGGGAGAGATGGAGAATGGGGAGGGAGAAAGACAGCGAGATTGGGAGAGAGAAAGACTGGGGGGAGAGAGAGAGATTGGGGGGAAGAGAGTGAGAGACTGGGGGTGAGAGAAAGAGAGACTGGGGAGGGAGAGAGAGAGAGAGAGAGAGACGGGGAAAGAGAGAATCTGGGGGAAAGAGAGAAAGACTGGGGGAAGAGAGAGAGACTGGGGACTGGGAGGGGGGGACGGAGAGAGGGGGACAGAGAGATTGGGGGAGAGAGAGAATGGGGAGAGGGAGAGAGACTGGGATGAGAGAGAGAGACAAAGGAAGAGTGAGAGACTGCGGAGAGAGAGAGCTGGGGGGGGGTGGGGGGGGAGAGTGAGAGAGTGGGGCAGAGAGAGAGAGAGAGACTGGGGGAGAGAGAGAGAGAGACTGGGGGGGTGTTATATATGTATACTATAGATATACTCTCTGTGTAGTCACTGTATAGTTGCATAAGATGGAGACTTGTTTACCGGAGGTACCATCAACAAGGTTCACACTGTATACACTATGCTGGCACCACCAGAGGGTGCAACTGGTGGAGGCCCAGGGGTCATCTGTCCACTACAGATACCCAGGTACAAAAGGGAATCCACCATATGGTATCCTCATTCTTGAGTCATATTAAATGGACTAAGGTCACTTCAGTTCAAGTACAATACTTGGCACTCGGCCATTTTTGTAGTTCTTTGTAGCTGTTTAATTTTTGAAATTTTTTTAATAAAAGCACATTGCCATCAGCACATCAGCACTGAGGCTTCCTGCTTACTGCCCCTCCCTCCCTCCCATTCGCGGGAACGACGCTGAGCTGACTGTAAGGCTTCCACCTCAAGTGGAAGGCTGCTTGCTGCCTGGTTACTGCCTGCCTGCCCCTCCCTCCCGTTCGCGGGAACACCGCTGAGCTGACTGTAAGGCTTCCACCTCAAGTGGAAGGCTGCTTGCTGCCTGCTTACTGCCTGCCTGCCCCTCCCTCCCTCCCGTTTGCGGGAACGACGCCACATCGCTGAGCTGACAGAAGCACTTTCACACAGGTAGGAAGATGGTTTATTTAATCTTTTCTTTGCTTATAAATGTTTATTCAGGTTGGATTTATTTGTATAATATTTGTAGAAGTATAAATAAGGATTTATTGTCGAATTTAATGACTTCCCTTCTCCCCCACCTCCCCCCCACCTCGTTCTGGACACCTAATTTGTAACCTGCGCCTGATTTTTTAATGTGTAGAACAGGTTTTTTCAGTTCGACAAAAATCTTCACTTGCTCCATTCTAATTTAGTTTGGAGTACGTTTACACTGTGGAAACTTTGAAATCAGGCGTCCGTGGCCGGACACGCCCCCTTTTGAAGAAAAAATTCTGTTCCAAAGTAGAACTGTTCGACCTGACTAGAACTGCAGAAAAAAAAATGTGGAGAATTGCGATTTCTAAGATAGTCCGTTCTCCACCAGTTGCTCCTAAAAATCAGGCGCAAATCATGTGGATACTTGGGCCCTATATGTGCAAAGGGTGCAGCACTAAGGGCCACCTCCAGCGAATGTGTAAAAGAAATAGGACTCACCGTGTGGATGAAGAGTCTGCAGAGGGCCATGAATCCAGCGCGGATTATGAAGAGGTGGTCAGAGAGGCAGCTCAGCCCCACGATGAGGTGTATGGAATGTTTACCTGCACCGCAGAATGTTCCCCGTTGAGAATGGAAGTCGAGATAAATGGCGCTCCAGTCTTCATGGAGGTGGACACAGGGGCGAGCCAGTCAATAATGAATCAAGAAGCCGTTGAGAGGCTATGGGACAATCAAACTGAACGACCCAGCTTGGTCCCAGTTCAAGCAAAGCTGTTCACCTACGCCAATGAACTTATCCCAGTCATTGGTAGTGCAGATGTAAAGGTACTCCATGATGGTGCAGTGCACAAGTTACCACTGTGGATTGTTACAGGTGAAGGACCAACGCTACTCGGAAGAAGATGGATGGAGAAGATCCATTGGAGCTGGGAAGATTTCATCTCTCCAGCGATCGATGTCCCCCGCGCTCAGAGGCAAAACAAGCCCTCACCTGAGGTTGGATCCGGCACCAGAGAGCAGACCAGCTCAGCACCCGAGGCACAGACCACTCAGCACGACTGCGTGGAGATGATCCAGCAGAGACGACCTGAATGCACCTTCCAGGCTCCAGTGACAAGACTCCGGAAGAAGAAAATTGGATCTAAAGGCGACTTCCCAGCTTCAGTGGCAGAACCCGGGGAGAGGAGGATCACAGCAGCCGACATCGTGGATGGAAGAAAGATGGCGCCCAACCTACGAGGTGAAGCGCTGAAGGAAAAGATGGCGGTGGCCAGACCACGAGGTGCAGCGCTGATGGAGCAACACGTGGCACTAAACAAAGAAGAGGATGGGGTAAAGATAGCAAGGCTCTCTGAAAGGACGCCAGCAACCCACCACAGTTAAAGGGACAGTCCCACATTCTCACTCAATCTAATAACAACTGTCAGCTAAATGTAAACCTTATAATTGATGATCAGGGTTTTATACATGTAATAAGCAAAGAAAAGTTGGGCGATTGCAATCGGAGCTACAGTTTATCTATAATAAGCAATGAAACGTTGTGCGATGCAGGATTTCAACTGCATTCTAATAATGTAGCGGGCAAACACCCATCGGAAGCACACAGGTTCAGCGGGCTACCCGATACTGTAGTGTGCTCCCCTGGGACCAGAGTGATGCACCATGGAGTGTAGCCACAAGCAGCTAATATAGACAAGCTGCAGAGCAAGCGATCCCTCAGGAGGGCAATGGTACCGGTATTGATACCCTGCCCCTGATCGGCTCCACCTCTCAGGCACCCGATGGCACCAACCGCCACGAGCCTGAAAGAGCAAACTGCGCTAAGGCGCAGCCCCCAGACCCCATCGCCACCAAGGCTATACCCAGGAACGAAGGGTCACCCGCAACGGTTCTCCCAATTGGGATCGGGACCAGCCAGGATCCCAAACCAAATAACGCCCAGGCAAGCGAGTCAGCAGTTCCCTGTGCACTGCTAGACAACTGCTCCTCTTGGAACAGCAGCGACCCGGGGTGCAAGGAGAGGACAGGGAGGTCACAGGCATCTGTGAACCTGCTCAACGCTAGGAGTAACGGCAAAGGCCCCGAGAGCAGGTAACTCGAGCCAACCGGGTTCCCACTGCCAGCACCGGGCACCGCGCCGCTACCAGGCTACCCGGACACCATCCAGCAGCTCTGGAACTAGCTTGTCCTCACGCACTGGTGCTGACCCCAGCACTGATCCCAAAGATGTACCATCAATGTATCTCACCAGTCAAATGTACTTGCCTCACAACTGTACCACAAATGCAATGATTTAAATGCAAATTTCCTTTTCTGGACTTGAATGTATATGAATGTATTTGAATGTGATGAGCCAACGGCATGATCTACATGTGGGGGGGGAAATGGATGTATGTAGCCATGGACACACACATGGCTCGCACCCAGAACCCACTGAAGCCCCACTGCATCATCAAACCGTCCCAACATGGTAACCACTACCCAACGTTGTGACAATAAGGACTTGGGGGTTAACAGGGAGAGAGCTAAGCCAAAGCATAGCAAAGGTGCAAGGGCTATGGCACTTACATCTGGGGAGAGCTAAGCCAGAGCACATAGTGCAAAGGTATTGGCACAAATGACTTGGGGGAGAGTGATGTTATATATAGATATACTCTCTGTGTAGTCACTGTGTAGTTGCATAAGATGGAGACTTGTTTACCAGAAGTACCATCAACAAGGTTCACACTGTATACACTATGCTGGCACCACCAGAGGGTGCAACTGGTGGAGGCCCAGGGGTCATCTGTACACCACAGGTAACCAAGTATAAAAGAAAGTCCACCATGTGGTATCCTCACTCTGGAATTATATTAAATGGGCTAAGGTCACTACAATTCAAGAACAATACTTTGCCTCATGGAGTCATTATCAGAGCATCTAAAGACATAACAGTGGGGATAGAGAGAGAGAGTCCGGGATAGAGTGAGAGATGGGGGAGAGAGAGAGAGAGAGATAGAGACTGGGGAGGAAGAGAGTGAGACAGGAGAGAGGGAGAGATTAGGGGAGAGAGTGAATGACTGGGGAGAGACTGGGAAGGGAGAGAGAGAGAGAGAGAGAGACTGAGGGCAGAGAGAGAGAGAGAGACTCGGGGGGAGAGTGAGAGACTGGGGAAATAGAGAAAGACTCGGGGGAAGAGAGAGATTGGGAGGAAGAGAGAGAGTGGGGCAGAGAGAGAGACAGAGAGGGGACGAGGAGAAGGGATTGGATGGGAGAGAGATAGGGAACTCAAGGAACACGGATCATGTTCTTCCAACCCCTTTCCCTTTACACCCACACAGGATCTCTCGGAAATGTTGGTGCATGTGTGACAAGTGACATCATTGGAGTGGATGAAATCCGGAAGTCACAACACGGTAACTATTCACTTCATATCCAATAAATCTGTTAACAACCCGTGACCCACATACAATGCCCCATGGTGCAACAGTGGAGGGGGGGTTAAGGTCAGGAGCTTGGGCTAAGATGGGACAGGAACTTCGGCTGGGGTATCAGGAACTTTGGCTGGGAAGGGGTAGGAACTTGGGCTGGTGGTGCCAGGAACTTGGGCTGGGGGGGCGTGGGCAGGAACTTGGGCTGGAATGAGGCAGGAACTTGGGATGGGGTTGTCAAGAACTTGAGCTGGGATGGGGTATGAACATGGACTGGAATGAGGCAGGAATTTGGGCTGGGTTGGGCAGGACCTTGGGCTGGGATGGGGCACAAACTTGGGCTGGAATGGGGCAGGAACCCGGGCTGGTGGGTGTCAGAAACTTGGGCTGGGCAATGGGGCAGGAACTTTGGAGGGGCTGGGGGTGGTCTTAACCTGTGAGAGTGAGCTCTCTCCTGTCTGAAGCCAGCAGTCCGAATGGCTCGAATTACACTTTGCAAAGTCACTGATTATATAGGTGTTGCAAATGTAATAACTCAATAGGCTTAGTACCGTGATCTCAATCAGGTGCGAACTGACTCTACTTTATTAGCTCTCAAAATGAGGATTAAACATGGAGGCTTTCTTTATATACAAGGGTTGTACGTGTGTATCTGTGGCCCAATGACCTCCGACGGTCGCTCCCCCTGGTGGCAGGTTAACCCAGGCATACATACATTTCATCATTCCCCCCCAAGATCTTGGTATCAGTCCTATTTACAAATTGAGATGGTCCTGGGCTTTCTGCTCCCTAGTTGATCGTCTCAGTTCAATTACAGACCTGCGTGAGCTCTCCGAGTCATTCATGACTTGAGGCTGGATAGCTGATCTAATGGGAGTGGCAGTGTCCATGTCGGGGATTCAAGGTCTAGATTCATTGACAACAGCAGGGTCTTCTGATGGCTGAATATGAATCGGTTGGTCATTGATGGTGTCTTCTTCAAGCTGTTCCAGTTCGTCCGTGTGCCGCAATTTTGTCTGATCAATGTGCCTCCTGCATGTTTGCCCATGAGTGAGCCTGACAATAAGCACCCTGTTACCTTCCTTGGCTGTAACAATGCTAGTGACTCACTTGGGGCCTTGACCATAATTTAGCACATACACAGGATCATTAATAGAGATGTCGCGTGACACGGCAGTGTGATCATGATACCACTGCTGATGTTCACGTCTGTTTTCGACATGATCGTTAAGATCAGGGTGGACAAGCGAGAGCCTGGTCTTGAGACCTCTCTTCATCAAACAGTTCAGCACGGGGGACCCCGGTAAGCGTGTGGGGTCTCTTCCTGTAACTAAGCAGTATGCGTGAAAAGCGAGTCTGCAAAGAACCGGGAGTTACGCATTTCAGGCTCTGCTTGAGGGTTTGGACATAGAAATATAGAAACATAGAAAATAGGTGCAGGAGTAGGCCATTCGGCCCTTCGAGCCTGCACCACCATTCAATATGATCATGGCTGATCATGCAACTTCAGTACCCCATTCCTGCTTTCCCTCCATACCCCTTGATCCCTTTAGCCGTAAGGGACACATCTAACTCCCATTTGAATATATCTAACGAGCTGGCCTCAAAACTTTCTGTGATAGAGAATTCCACAGGTTCACAATTCTCTGAATGAAGAAGTTTCTCCTCATCTTGGTCCTAAATGGCTTACCCCTTATCCTTAGACTGCGACCCCTGGTTCTGGACTTCCCCAACATCAGGAACATTCTTCCTACATCTAACCTGTCCAATCCTGTCAGAATTTTATATGTTTCTATGAGATCCCCTCTCATTCTTCTAAATTCCAGTGAATAGAAGCCTAGTCGATCCAGTCTTTCTTCATATGTCAGTCCTGCCATCCCGGGAATCAGCCTGGTGAACCTTCGCTGCACTCGCTCAATAGCAAGAATGTCCTTCCTCAGATTAGGAGACCAAAACTGTACACAATGTTCAAGGTGTGGCCTCACCAAGGCCCTGTACAACTGCAGTAAGACCTCCCTGCTCCAATACTCAAATCCTCTTGCTATGAAAGCCAACATACCATTTGCCTTCTTCACTGCCTGCTGTACCTGCATGCACCTCCCCTTCTCCTAATCTGTCACCATTCAGATAATATTCTGCTTTCGTGTTTTTGCCACCAAAGTGAATAATCTCACATTTATCTACATTATACTGCATCTGCCATGCATTTGCCCACTCACCTAACCTGTCCAAGTCACCCTGCAACCTATTAGCATCCTCCTCACAGCTCACAATGCCACCCAGCTTAGTGTCATCAGCAAACTTAGAGATATTACATCAATATCTTCGTCTAAATCATTGATGGATATTGTAAATAGCTGGGGTCCTAGCACTGAACTTTGCAGTACCCCACTAGTCACTGCCTGCCATTCTGAAAAGGACCCATTTATTCCTACTCTTTGCTTCCTGTCTGCCAACCAGTTATCTATCCATGTCAATACTTTACCCCAATACCATGTGCTTTAATTTTGCACACTAATGTCTTGTGTGGGACCTTGTCAAAAGCCTTTTGAAAGTCCAAATACACCACATCCACTGGTTCTCCCTTGTCCTAGTTAAATCCTCAAAAAGTTCTAGAAGATTTGTCAAGCATGATTGCCCTTTCATAAATCCATTCTGACTTGTACTGATCGTGTCACTTCTTTCCAAGTGCACTGCTATTACATCTTTAATAATTGATTCCAACATTTTCCCCACTACCGATGTCAGGCTAACCAATCTATAATTCTCTGTTTTTTCTCTCCCTCCTTTTTTAAAAAGTGGAGTTCAATTAGCTACCCTCCAATCCATAGGAATTGATCCAGAGTCAATAGAATGCTGGAAAATGATTACCAATGCATCCACTATTTTTAGGGCCACTTCCTTAAGTACCCTGGGATGCAGACTATCAGGCCCTGGTGATTTGTCGGCCTTCAATCCCATCAATTTCCCGAACACAATTTCCTGACTAATAAGGATTTCTTTCAGTGCCTCCTTCTCGCTAGACCCTCAGTTCCCTAGTATTTCCGGAAGGTTATGTGTATCTTCCTTAGTGAAGACAGAACCAAAGTATTTGTCAATTGGTCTGCCATTTCTTTGTTCCCCCCATTATAAATTCACCTGACTCTGACTGCAAGGGACCTACATTTGTCTTCACGAATCTTTTTCTCTTCACATATCAAAAGAAACTTTTGTAGTCAGTTTCTATGTTCCCTGCAAGCTTACTCTCATACTTTATTTTCCCCCTCCTAATTAAACCCTTTGTCCTCCTCTGCTGAATTCTAAATTTCTCCCAGTCCTCAGGTTTGCTCTTTTTTCCAGCCAATTTATTTGCCTCTTCCTTGGATTTAACACTATCCATAATTTCCCTTGTTAGCCATGGTTGAGCCACCTTCCCTTTTTTATTCTTACACCACACAGGGGTGTACAATTGTTGAAGTTCATCCATGTAATCTTTAAATGGCTGCCATTGCCTATCCACTGTCAACCCTTTGAGTATCACTTGCCGGTCTATCCTAGCCATTCAAGTCTCATACCATCGAAGTTACCTTTCTTTAAGTTCAGGACTCTAGTCTCTGAATTAACTGTGTCACTCTTCATCTTAATGAAGAATTCTACCATATTATGGTCACTCTTCCCCAAGGGGCCTCGTACAACAAGATTGCTAATTAATCCTCTCTCATTACACAACACCCAGTCTAGGATGGCCAGCTCTCTAGTTGGTTCCTTGACATATTGGTCTAGAAAACCATCCCTTATATACTCAAGGAAATCCTCCTCCACAGTACTGCTACCAGTTTGGTTAGCCCAATCTATATGTAGATTAAAGTCACCCATGATAGCTGTCGTACCTTTATTGCACACATCCTTAATTTCCTGTTTGATGCCATCCCCAACCTCACTACTACTGTTTGGTTGTCTGTATACAACTCCCACGAGTGTTTTCAGCCCTTTGGTGTTCCGCAGCTCTACCCATACAGATTCCACATCATCCAAGCTAATGTCCTTCCTTACTATTGCCTGAATCTCCTCTTTAACCAGTAACGCTACCCCACGTCCTTTTCTTTTCTGTCTATCCTTCCTGAATATTGAATACCCCTGGATGTTGAGTTCCCAGCCTTGGTCACCCTGGAGCCATGTCTCCGTCTTCTCAATTACATCATATCCGTTAACAGCTATCTGCGCAGTTAATTCATCCACCTTATTACGAATGATCCTCGCTTTGAGACACAGAGCCTTCTAGCTTGTTTTTTTAACACTCTTTGTCCTTTTAGAATTATGTTGTAACGTGGCCCTTTTTGATTTTTGCCTTTGATTTCTCTGCCCTCCACTTTTCCTTATCTCCTTTCTACCTTTTGCTTCTGCATCCATTTTACTTCCCTCTGTCTCCCTGCATAGGTTCCCATCCCCCTGCCATATTCGTTTAAACCCTCCCCAACAGCACTAGCAAACACTCCCCCTAAGACATTGGTTCCGGTCCTGCCCAGGTGCAGACCGTCCAGTTTGTACTGGTCCCACCTCCTGCAGAATCGGTTCCAATGTCCCAGGAATTTGAATCCCTCCCTCTTGCATCATTCCCCCAGCCACATATTCATCTTAACTATCTTGCTATTTCTGCTCTAATGAGCACATAGCTCTGGTAGCAATCCTGAAATTACTACCTTTGAGGTGCTACTTTTAAATTTAACTCCTAGCTCCCTAAATTCACCTTGTAGGACCTCATCCTGTTTTTTACCAATGTCGTTGGTACCTATATGCACCATGATAACTGGCTGTTCACCCTGCCCCACCAGAATGCTCTGCAGCCACTCCGAGACATCCTTGACTCTTGCACCAGGGAGGCAATATACCATCCTGGAGTCTCGATTGCGGCCGCAGAAACGCCTATCTATTCCCCTTACAATAGAATCCCCTACCACTATAGCTCTCCCACTCTTTTTCCTGCCCTCCTGTGCAGCAGAGCCACCCATGGTGCCATGAACTTGGCTGCTGCTGCCTTCCACTGATGAGCCATTTCCCCAACAGTATTCAAAGTGGTATATCTGTTTTGGAGGGAAATGACCGCAGGGGACCCCTGTACTACCTTCCTTCCACTGCTCTTCCTGCTGGTCACCCATTCTCTATCTGCCTGTGTAACCTTTACCTGCGGTGTGACCAACACACTAACCATGCTATGCACGATATCCTCAGCATCGCAGATGCTCCAGAGTGATTCCATGCGCAACTCCAGTGCCGCAATGCGGTCTGTCAGAAGGTGCAGCTGGATGCACTTCCTGCACACATAGTAGTCAGGAACACTGGAAGTGTCCCTGATTTCCCACATAGCACAGGAGGAGCATGACATGAGTCTGGACTTCCCTGCCATGACTTAACCCTTAAATTAACTTAAATTTGCAACAATACCAAAGGTTTCCTACCAAAAGGAAAAAGAAAAATACTCACCAATACACCAGCCAATCACTTACCCACTTGGCTGTGACGTCACACTTCGATTTTTTAAAAACTTTTTGTCCCTGCACCAGCTGGCTCCTCCGACTCTCAGGTCCCTTTCATGGGCCTCTTGATCATCCCGCTCCTGCTCCTGTGGCTCCTCCGACTCTCCGGCCCCGTTTATGGGCCTCTCGATTCTCCTGCCCCTGCTCCTGTGGCTCCTCCGGCTCTCGGGCCCCGTTTATGGGCCTCTCCATCCTCCTGCTCCTGCTACTGTACTGGACGGCCCACTCCACTTGACCATTGGACGAGGGTTTGAATGGTGCTGACCTTACGTGCTTGATACCATTGAGTCTCATAAACTCTTGAAACTTCAAACTCGCTCACAACGATGTCGGGCAGACCATGAGTGGCGAACATGGCACGAAGGCTCTCAATGGTGGTTGTGGACGTGCTGGATGACATGATTACACATTCTATCCTTTTGGAATACGCATCCACCACCACCAAAAACATTTTGCACAGGAAAGGACCCGCATAGTCGATGTCGATACTCGACCATGGTTTGGATGGCCACGACCACAGACTTAGCAGAGATTCCACTGGTGCATTGCTTAACTGCATGCAAGTGTTGCACTGATCACACATGACTCCAAATCAGAGTCAATGCCAGGCCACCAAACGGGAGATCTGGCAATGGCCTTCATCATCACAATACCGGGATGAGTAACTGTGTAAATCCCGTACAAATCTCTCTCTGCCTTTCTTGGGCATAACAACACGATTACCCCATAGCAAACAATCAGATTGAATGGATAGTTCGTCTTTGCAACGGTTGTAAGGTTTGGTCTCATCACACACTTCCCTGGGAAAGGCCGACCAATCATCATTAAGGACACAATGTTTTACAACTGATAAGATCGGGTCCCAGCTGGACAAGTCCTAACTTGTTGAGCAGTGACAGGTGACCCTTCTCTCTCAAAGGCATCCATGACCAACAGTAGGTCTGTGGGTTGTGGCGTTTCCACCTCTGGCATGGGCAACGGTAAACGACTCAATGCATCGGCACAATTCTCTGTGCCAGGTCTATGGCGAATGACATAATCATAGGCAGATAATGTCAGCGCCCACCTCTGGATGCGAGACGACGCGTTGGTATTGATACCTCTATGCTCTGAAAACAAAGATATGAGCGGCTTGTGATCGGTTTCAAGCTCGAAACAAAGCCCAAACAGATACTGGTACATCTTTTTAACCCCATATACGCAGGCTAAGGCTTCTTTCTCTACCAGGCCGTAGGCTCTTTCCGCTTTAGACATGCTTCTTGACGCTTACGCAATGGGTTGTAGTCAGCCCAACTCATTGATTGTTGGAGCACGCAACCAACCCCATGTGATGAGTGTCACAGGCCAATACTAAACACTTGCATGGGTCATAATGTACCAGCAATTTGTTGGAACAAAGCAGATTTCTAGCCTTCTCGAAGGCCCTGTCTTGAGATACACCCCAAACCCAGTAGTCGCCTTTTCTGAGCAGCATGTGCAGTGGCTCTAATAATGTGCTCAATTTAGGTAAGAAATGACCGAAGTAGTTGAGAAGACCAAGGAACAATCGCAGCTCTGTCACATTCTGGGGTCTGGGTGCATTTTTGATGGCCTCTGTTTTCGAGTCCGTAGGCCTGATGCCGTCTGCAGCAATCTTCCTTCCCAGGAATTCGACTTCCAGTGCCATAAAGACACACTTTGAACGTTTCAGCCTGAGCCCCACTTTGTCCAGACGACATAGAACCTCTTCCAGGTTGTGCAGGTGTTCGGCAGTGTCACGACCTGTGACCAGAATGTTGTCTTGGAACATCACGGTTCTAGGGACAGACTTCAGTAAACTCTCCATGTTTCTCTGAAATACGGCTGCAGCCAAGCAAATTCCAAAAGGATACCTGTTGTAAATGAATAGCCCTTTATGCGTATTGATGCACATAAGTTTCTTCAACGATTCGACAAGCTCCTGTGTCATATAGGCCGACGTCAGATCCAATTTGGTGAACGACTATCAACTGTGGTCAGGCAAGCCTGGGCGATCGTGATGGCCCTGCTCAGATCCAGCGTCTCCGCAGCCAGCAGCTTCCACAGGATCACCTCGTGGTTTATGCCTATTACAAAGATGTCGTGCAGCATGTCTTCCAACGCGGTTCCAATCTTACACGGCCCAGCGAGACGTTTCAGATCGGCAACAAATTCCGCCATGTCCTGGCCCTCAGAACGAACATGCTTGTAAAAGCAATATCTTGAGATAATTATGCCTTCTTTAGATTTGAGATGGTCCCAAATCAGGGCACACAATTCCCCATAGGTCTTTTCCATTGGACGTGCAGGTGAGAGCAGATTCTTTATGAGGCCATAGATTTTTGGACCACAAACAGTGAGGAAAACCGTCCTGCGCCTAACTGCATCAGCGTCTTCATCCATCTTGTTGGCCACGAAGTACTGGTCGAGGCAATCTGTAAAATCCTCCCTGTCTTTTCCCTCCATGAATCCCTCCAGGAATCCAATGGTGCTCATTTTTTTTGGTGTGTGTGAAAGTTCGTATTGTGCCTCGTCACCAAATGTTGTGTATGCAATAACTCAATAGGCTTAGTACCATGAACTCAATCAGGTGCGACCTGACTCTACTTTATTAGCTCTCAAAGTGAGGATTAAACATGGAGGCTTTCTTTATATACAAGGGCTGCACGTGTGTGTCTGTGATCCAATGACCTCTGACGGTCGCTCCCCCTGGTGGCAGGTAAACCCAGGCATAAATACATTACAGTAGGCAGGACGGATCTAATTACACATTCCAGAGAAACTGCTCCAAGGTGACCAATCAGCAATCAGATCATGTGATCAAGGGGACCCAATCAGAGCATTTGTCTGTTTCAAATAAATACTTCCCCAAGAAATAACACATTTGACAATGAACTCCCTCATTGCAATGTCAGTCTAGATTATGTGCTCTATTCCTGGAGTGGGGCTTGACCTACAACTTTCTGACTGAGAATCCAAAGTGCTAACTCTCAGCCAAGCTAACTAAAGAGCAGCAGGAACATGCCATGGTTGTCCTATTTCACCGGATTGCGGCATTGAAAAAAATATATAGTGGGTTGTTGACAGTAGCTGTCATGTATCTCACACTACTGTATATAATTGTATCTTACCATGCTATACATGACTATAACTAAATATGACCTGTAACCACAAGCATACTTTACCACCAGGGTGCACTTGGAGAAGACACTGCATACCTGTTCCACACAGGTATATAAAGGCAGGTCTCAGGCAAGTGTGGCACTCGAGAGCTGTGAAATAAAGGTGTAGGTCCAGAGTGACCTTGATTTCAGCCTATGCCTCGTGTAAGTCTGTACTGCAGGGTCAGGACTTTACAGTGGCGACGAGTTACGGGATCACAGAATCCACAGAATGGCTACCAACGGCTCAGATGAGAAATACAATGCTGGAGACAATTGGGAGGACTTTATAGAAAGGCTCCAGCAAAGCTTTGTGACCAAAGACTGGTTGGGTGTCGTTAAGGCAGACAAGAGAAGAGCCCATCTCTTGACCAGCTGTGGCTCGAAAACATACGCTTAATGAAGGACCTGCTGGCACCCGAGAAACCAGCAAGCAAGTCATTTGAGGAGTTGAGCACACTGGTGAGAGACCACCTGAAGCCAGCGAGCAGCCTACACATGGCCAGACACAGGTTCTACAACTACAGACGCTATGTGGGCCAGAGCATACCCGACTTTGTGGCGGAACTTCGGAGGCTGGCTAGTTTATGTGAGTTCTCCGATGGACTAAGTAAAGAAGTATTGAGAGACTTTTTTATTGAAGGAATAGGCCACGCAGGCATATTCCGAAAGCTTATAGAGACCAAGAACTTGATCCTAGAGGCAGCAGCACTGGTCGCACAGACATTCTTGGCAGGAGAAGAAGAAACGAGGTTGATCTATACTGCGGGTACAACAACTAACGAAACATCGGAACAAGGGGTTCACAGCGTGAAACAAGCCGCTACCCCTACACACAGGCAAAGGCAGGAAAGCAGGCCTTTAACAGCAGGCAGTGGCGCCAGAAGCCATTAAGGGCCACATGAATGGCCGTTCACACCTCATCAACCCACAATGCGAGCAATCAACTACAGACTGAGAGAAGCTCAAGAGAGATCAGCCAGACGCAACTCATCCTTCGGAAACAATGGAAGCGGTCTGTGCTGGAGATGTGGGGGAAGACACTCAACAAGGGGGTGTCGATTTCAGCATGCTGCTTGCAGAAACTGCAACTATACAGGGCATCTGACCCGCATGAGCAGAAAAACAGCAGCTCGGCTGGTATACGAATCAGAAGGGTCAGAAAGCGGACCCGAAGATGGTGGGGACAGTACCCGGGACACCAAGGTACAGCGGGTCAAATGGATCAATGTCCACTGTTCTTACAACAAGATGCCTCCAATAATGATGAGGGTCCTACTCAACGGGATACCCGTCAACATGGAACTGGACACGGGAACTAGTCAATCTCTCATGAGCGTCCAACAATTTGAACAGCTGTGGCCGCACAAAAGCAACAGACCAAAACTCACAAGGATCGACACCAAACTAAGGACCTATACCAAAGAAATCGTCCCAGTCCTTGGCAGCACCATGCTCTCAGTCACACACAAAGGGATGATGAACCGACTTCCCCTGTGGATTGTCCCCGGAGATCTCCCAGCACTGTTGGGAAGAAGCTGGCTGGAAAAACTAAATTGGAAATGGGATGATGTTCACGCCATGTCGTCAGAGGAACGGACCTCCTGCTCAACAGTTCTAAGTCATTTTGAACATCTCTTTCAGCCAGGTGTGGGCACCTGCAAAGGGGCTAAAGTTAAAATCTACATCACACAGGATACCATCACAAGGCTAGAGCTATGCCTTATGTGATGAGGGAAAAGATTGAACACGAACTGGACCGGCTTCTGCGGGAAGGCATTATCTCACCCGTGGAATTTAGCGACTGGGCAAGTCCCATCGTCCCCGTCATAAAGCCTGATGGATCCGTACAAATCTGTGGGGATTACAAGTCTACCATAAACAGAGTACCATAAATAGGACCAATACCCGATGCCCAGAGCGGAGGACCTATTTGCCACATTGGCTGGAGGAAAACTTTTCTCGAAACTAGATCTCACATCTGCGTATATGACGCAAGAACTGACTGAAGAGTCTAAGCTACTCACCACCATCAACACACATCGAGGCCTTTTTATGTACAATCGATGTCCATTTGGCATCAGGTCGACAGCTGCTATATTCCAGCGCAACATGGAGAGTCTGCTCAAGTCCATCCCTGGGACAGTTGTGTTTCAAGATGACATACTCATCACGGGCAGGGACACCGACTCCGCAATTTGGAGGAAGTACTAAGTCGATTGGATTGGGTAGGCCTAAGAGTTAAGAAATCCAAGTTTCTGTTTCTCGCGCCCGAGGTTGAATTTTTGGGCAGAAGGATTGCCGCTGATGGAATCTGCCCAACAGAATCCAAAACCGAAGCAATTCGTCTGGCACCCAGGCCCCGGAATGCCTCAGAACTTTGCGCCTTTCTCGGGCTACTCAATTACTTTGGGAACTTTATGCAGAACTTGAGCATACTGCTGGAGCCTCTCCACATGCTACTCAGAAAGGGGTGCGATTGGTTTTGGGAGGACGCCCAAGAACGCGCCTTCAATAGGCACGCAACCTTCTATGTTCCAACAGTGTTTTAGCCTTTTATGACCCAGGTAAAAAGCTAGTTCTTACATGTGATGCGTCAGCGTACGGGGTCGGGTGCGTTTTACAGCATGTCAATGATGCAGGTAAATTACAACCCATAGCTTATGCCTCCAGGTCACTTTTGCGGGTGGAGTGCAGTTACGGTATGGTTGAGAAGGAGGCGCTCGCGTGCGTGTACGGTGTCAAAAAGATGCACCAATACCTTTTCGAAGCCAAGTTCGCGTTAGAAACCGACCAGAAACCCCTCATGTCCCTGCTATCCGAGTGCAAGGCAATAACTGCCAACGCCTCGGCGCGCATTCAGCGGTGGGCACTCATGCTGGCGTCTTACGACTACACAATAAGGCACAGACCAGGCACAGACAACTGAGCCGACGCGCTTAGCGGGCTACCCTGGCGACCACGGAAGGATCCGACGAATAGGACTGTGAGATGGTCATGGCAATCAATGCCTTTGAATCCACAGGTTCACCCATGACGGCTCGCCAAATCAGAGCCTGGACGTTATCCTTAGTCAAAAGATGTGTTTTAACTGGTGACTGGGCAGAGGCTCGCGATGCCTGCCCCGAGGAGATCAAACTTTTCCATAGGCGCATGCATAAACTATCACTACAGGCAGACTGCCTGATGTGGGGCAGTTGAGTAGTTATGCCCTTGAGAGGCAGCAAAGCGTTTGTCCGGGAGCTCCACCGCGAGCACCCGGGGATCGTCCTTATGAAGGCCATAGCCAGATCCCACGTCTGGTGGCCTGGCATTGACGCGGACTTGGAGCTCTGCGTCCGATGGTGCACCATTTGTGCCCAACTCAGAAATGACCCCAGGGAGGCCCCCCTAAGCCCCTGGCCCTGGCCCACCAAACCGTGGCCGCGGGTGCGTGTAGACTATGCGGGCCCATTCATGGGCAAAATGTTCCTCGTAGTCATCGATGCATTTTCAAAGTGGATCGAGTGCACCATTTTAAACTCGAGCACCACCTCCACCACTGTGGGGAGCCTTAGAACCATGTTTGCAACGCACGGAATTCCTGACATATTGGTCAGTGATAATGGTCTGTGCTTCACCAGCGCAGAATTTCTAGATTTTATCGTTGACCACGGCATAAATCACATTAAGATGGCACTGTTCAAGCCGGCCTCCAATGGCCAGGTGGAGCGAGCAGTGCAAATTGTTAAACAAGGCATGCTAAAAATCCAAGGTCCCATGCTGCAGAGCCGCCTGTCGCGACTGCTGCTGGCATACAGATCTCATCCGCATTTGTTGACTGGGGTTCCCCCCGCGCAACTATTCATGAAATGGACCTTAAAGACTAGGCTCTCGTTAATCCTCCCAGACATGCATGAAATTGTTGAGGCAAAGCGCCGGAAGCTAAACGAATACCATGACCGAAATTCGAGGGGGAGGTGGAATGATATAGGGGACAAAGTGTTTGTGTAAACTATGGCAGGGGTCCCAAATGGCTTGCAGGGACAGTAACAGGCAAGGAAGAAAACCGGCTTCTGGTTGTACAAATGGACAATGGCCAAACCTGCCGGAGGCATGTAGACCAAGTAAAAAGTAGATTCACCAACAACACTGCAGAACCAGAGGCAGACTACAATGTGGAACTCACACCACACCTGGTGGACAGACAGAGGGAACAACCTGAGGAAAGGGCAGTCTCAACAGACAGCCCAGGCGAGATACCAGCAATCATACTGAACAAAACAGTCAGCCCAGGCAAGATACCAGCAATCACACCGAAAGAAAAACAGGCACCAAGGCAAACAACTGAATCACAACTAAGACGCTCCACGCGAGAGCATAGACCGCCTGAGAGATTGAATATATAAAGACAATAAGACCTTGGGGGAGGGTGATGTCATGTATCTCACACTACTGTACATAACTGTATCTTACCATGCTTTCCATGACTGTAACTAGATATAACCTGTAACCACAAGCATACCTTACCACCAGGGGTGCACTTGCAGGAGACACTGCATACCTGTTCCACACAGGTATATAAAGGCAGGTCTCAGGCAAGTGTGGCACTCGAGAGCTGTGAAATAAAGGTGCAGGTCCAGAGTGATCTTGACTTCAGCATATGCCTCGTGTAAGTCTGTACATAAGAACATAAGAACATAAGAATTAGGAACAGGAGTAGGCCAGCGAGCCCCTCGAGCCTGCTCCGCCATTCAACAAGATCATGGCTGATCTGGCCGTGGACTTAGCTCCACTTACCCGCCCACTCCCCATAACCCTTAATTCCCTTATTGGTTAAAAATCTATCCATCTGTGATTTGAATACATTCAATAAGCCAATGAGCTAGCCTCAACTGCTTTCTTGGGCAAAGAATTCCACAGATTCACAACCTCTGGGAGAAGAAATTCCTTCTCAACTCGGTTTAAATTGGCTCCCCCGTATTTTGAGGCTGTGCCCCCTAGTTCTCGTCTCCCCGACCAGTGGAAACAACCTCACTGCCTCTATCTTGTCTATCCATTTCATTATTTTAAATGTTTCTATAAGATCACCCCTCATCCTTCTGAACTCCAACGAGTAAAGACCCAGTCTACTTAATCTGTCATCATAAGGTAACCCCCTCATCTCCGGAATCAGCCGAGTGAATCGTCTCTGTACCCACTCCAAAGCTAGTATATCCTTCCTCAAGTAAGGTGACCAAAACTGCACGCAGTACTCCAGGTGCGGCCTCACCAATACCCTGTACAGTTGCAGCAGGACCTCCCTGCTTTTGGACTCCATCCCTCTCGCAATGAAGGCCAACATTCCATTCGCCTTCCTGATTACCTGCTGCACCTGCAAACTAACTTTTTGGGATTCATGCACAAGGACCGGAGGAGGCGGGGGTCCCCGATGGAGGCACTCTACGCGGGAGTCCTCCCACTATTCATCGGGGTCTTGGCCTGGAGGGTGGTGCACGGAGCAGTGCCGCGCAACAAATTTTTAAGCCGGTTCACGGACTCCCAGGCCGCCTGCAATTTCTGCGGTCTGGAGGAGTCCGTGTTCCATGTTTTTATTGAGTGCACGAGGTTGCAGCCCCTGTTTCATTATTTAAAGGGGCTGCTCCTGAAATTCTGGCTGCACTTCAGTCCCACTCTCCTGATCTTTGGGCACCCTGTGCGGAGGGGAGCGGGTAGGTCCGAGGGCCTCCTCGTATGACTGCTCCTGGGCACGGCCAAGGGTGCCATCAGCCGGTCCAGGCAGCGGGCGGTCGAGGGGGTCGTTCAACCTGACTGCCTGCCTCTCTTCCGCTCTTACATCCGGTCCAGGGTGTCCTTGGAGATGGAGCACGCGGTGTCCACCGGTACGCTCGCGGCCTTCCGCGAGAGGTGGGCACCGGAGGGACTGGAGTGCATCATCACGCCCGGCAACCAAATTTTAATTTGATTTTACGTTTTAAAGTTTAATTTGTTTCAATTGCCGGTGCTTTTAGTGTCCCCCTCCCCTTTTATAGGGGGCACTGGAGGAAAAAAAAAATTGATTTTAGTGCCCAAAAAAAAAGGAAAAACACAAAAAAAACCACAAAAAAGAAAAAAAAAGGGCCTTGTAAATGTCTGGTGTGTCATCCAGGTCGGGTGGCACAGATTAATGTTTTATGTTTTTCAGATAAACTCCAAAAAGAGTTTCATGCACAAGGACCCCCAGGTCCCTCTGCACCGCGGCATGTTGTAATTTCTCCCCATTCAAATAATATTCCCTTTTACTGTTTTTTTTTCCAAGGTGGATGACCTTACATTTTCCTACATTGTATTCCATCTGCCAAACCTTAGCCCATTCGCTTAACCTATCTAAATCTCTTTGCAGCCTCTCTGTGTCCTCTACACAACCCGCTTTCCCACTAATCTTTGTGTCATCTGCAAATTTTGTTACACGATACTCGGTCCCCTCTTTCAGGTCATCTATGTATATTGTAAACAGTCGAGGTCCCAGCACCGATTCCTGTGGCACACCACTAACCACCGATTGCCAACTTGAAAAGGACCCATTTATCCCGACTCTCTGCTTTCTGTTAGTTAGCCGATTTTCTATCCATGCTAATACATTTCCTCTGACTCCGCGTACCTTTATCTTCTGCAGTACCTTTTGTGTGGCACCTTATCGAATGCCTTTTGGAAATCTAAATACACCACATCCATCGGTACACCTCTGTCCATCATGCTCGTTATATCCTCAAAGAATTCCAGTAAATTAGTTAAACATGATTTCCCCTTCATAAATCCATGTTGCGTCTGCTTGATTGCACTATTCCTATCTAGATGTCCCGTTATTTCTTCCTTAATGATAGTTTCAAGCATTTTCCCCACTACAGATGTTAAACTAACTGGCCTATAGTTACCTGCCTTTTGTCTGCCCCCTTTTTTAAACAAAGGCGTTACATTAGCTGCTTTCCAATCCGCTGGTACCTCCCCAGAGTCCAGAGAATTTTGGTAGATTATAATGAATGCATCTGCTATAACTTCCGCCATCTCTTTTAATACCCTGGGATGCATTTCATCAGGACCAGAGGACTTGTCTACCTTGAGTCCCATTAGCCTGTCCAGCACTACCTCCCTAGTGATAGTGATTGTCTCAAGGTCCTCCCTTCCCACATTCCCGTGACCAGCAATTTTTGGCATAGTTTTTGTGTCTTCCATTGTGAAGACCGAAGCAAAATAATTGTTTAAGGTCTCAGCCATTTCCACATTTCCCATTATTAAATCCTCCTTCTCATCTTCTAAGGGATCAACATTTACTTTAGTCACTCTTTTCCGTTTTATATATCGGTAAAAGCTTTTACTATCCGTCTTTATGTTTTGCGCAGGGTCAGGACTTTATGTACTGCAGGGTCAGGACTTTACAGTAGCCATGTGGCCATCCATTTAACATGTTCCAGCCCCTACTCCTCACCTGTGCTCTATAAATCGTCAGTACTACCTGCTCACCATCATTAACTGCAGCCCTCAGAATGTGTGTAGTTGTGCTGTGGCTGCAAAGATTGATGTGAAGGATGTATGATGTTGTGGGGTGCTGCCGTCTTCTGGGCCAGTGGCAGTGTTGGCAGGCTACTTTTCCAGTCTCACAATGACTGAAAAGGAACAAATGTTCGAATGCAGTCTGCATGAGATATCTTCAGACAGAGCTTGCTTTACAATATATTGTCTAGAGATGTTTAAAGGTATGTGACTGTATGTTATGAAGGAAAATGTTATTAGACTGTGGTGTGGGTGTCTTCAGCATGTTTTGCCCTAATGTTTCTCCTTTGTGAGAATGCATGTTGCATGTCCTCTACTTCCTAACCATATGCCGCTTCTAAGTATTTCTCCAGTGGAGTAAGAAGTGTGTATGTGTTAGTGTCTGCCTCTAGTGACACAGGCACTGGTTATGGAAGCCTGGAGGGCAGACCAAGCGCTGCGGCCATCCTGTGTCTCGGGGTCATCATCCATAACCAGTGCCTGCGAAGAGATGCTTGGTCACTCAACCAGGAAACACCAGGACTGGTTTGAAGAGAATGACCAGGAGATCCAAGAGCTAATAGATCGCAAGCGCAGGGCATTTCTGAGCCTAAAACAACAACCCAACTCGGGAGCAGCAAAGCAGCATTACATACGACTTAAGCCCGAGGTCCAACAAAAAACACGCAACCTAAAGAACTGATGGTGGATGGAGAAAGCACAGGAGATACAGCAACTGCCCGACAGCCATGATGTGCGAGGATTCTTCACCGCAGTCAAGGCCACCTATGGTCCAAACACCCAAGGCCCCACCCCACTGCTGGCCAAGAACGGGGAAACACTCACCAAGGACACCGAGGCAGTCAGGACACGCTGGAAGGAGCACTTCAAAGATCTCCTCAATCGTGACTCTGCCTTTGACTCAAGTGTCCTCGGCCCCATCCCGCAGCATGCTACCCGCCACCACCTCCGCAAAATGCCAGCCCTGCACAAGGTGGAAAAATCCATAAGTCAGCTCAAGAACAACAAGGCTATGGGAGCGGATGGAATCCCCGCTGAGGCACTAAAGTATGGTGGAGAAGTACTATTCACACGAATGCATGACCTCATCCCTCTCATCTGGAAGGAGGAGAGCATGCCGGGAGATCTCAGAGATGCAGTAATCGTGACCATCTTTAAAAAAGGGGACAAGTCTTATTGCGGCAATTACAGAGGAATCTCCCTGTTAGAAACATAGACACATAGAAACATAGAAAATAGGTGCAGGAATAAGCCATTCGGCCCTTCGAGCCTGCACCACCGTTCAATAAGATCATGGTTGATCATTCCCTCAGTACCCCTTTCCTGCTTTCTCTCCGTACCCCTTGATCCTTTTAGCCGTAAGGGCCATATCTAACTCCCTGTTGAATATATCCAATGAACTGGCATCAACAACTCTCTGCGGTAGGGAATTCCACAGGTTAACTACTCTCTGAGTGAAGAGGTTTCTCTTCATCTCAGTCCTAAATGGCCTACCCCTTATCCGAAGACTATATCCCCTGGTTCTGGACTTCCCCAACATCGGGAACATTCTACCCGCATCTAACCTGTCCCGTCCCATCAGAATTTTATATGTTTCTGTGAGATCCCCTCTCATCCTCCTAAACTCCAGTGTATATAGGCCCAGTTGATCCAGTCTCTCCTCATATGTCAGTCCTGCCATCCCGGGAATCAGTCTGGTGAACCTTCGCTGCACTCCCTCAATAGCAAGAACGTCCTTCCTCAGATTAAGAGATCAAAACTATACACAATATTCCAAGTGAGGTCTCACCAAGGCCCTGTACAACTGCAGTAAGACCTCCCTGCTCTTATACTCAAATCCCCTAGCTATGAAGGCCAACATACCATTTGCCTTCTTCACCGCCTGATGTACCTGCATGCCAACTTTCAATGAATGATGAACCATGACACTGAGGTTTCATTGCATCTCCCCTTTTCCTAATCTGCCGCCATTCAGATAATATTCTGCCTTCGTGTTTTTGCCACCAAAGTGGATAATCTCACATTTATCCACATTATACTGCATCTGCCATGCATTTGCCCACTCACCTAAACTGTCCAAGTCACCCTGCAGCCTCTTAGCATCCTCCTCACAGCTCACACCGCCACCCAGTTTAGTGTCATCTGCAAACTTGGAGATATTACACTCAATTCCTTCATCCAAATCATTAATGTATATTGTAAAGAGCTGGGGTCACAGCACTGAGCCCTGCGGCACTCCACTAGTCACTGCCTGCCATTCTGAAAAGGACCCATTTATCCCGACACTCTGCTTCCTGTCTGCCAACCAGGTCTCTAGCCATGTCAGTACATTACCCCCAATACCACGTGCTTTGATTTTGCACACCAATCTCTTGTGTGGGACCTTGTCAAAAGCTTTTTGAAAGTCCAAATACACCACATCCACTGGTTCTCCCTTGTCCACTCTACTAGTTACATCCTCAAAAAATTCCAGAAGATTTGTCAAGCATGATTCCCCTTTCAAAAATCCATGCTGACTTGGACCGATCCTGTCACTGCTTTCCAAATGCGCTGCTATTTCATCTATAATAATTGATTCCAACATTTTCCCCACTGCTGATGTCAGGCTAACTGGTCTATAATTACCCGTTTTCTCTCTCCCTCCTTTTTAAAAAAGTGGTGTTACATTAGCTACCCTCCAGTCCATAGGAACTGATCCAGAGTCGATAGACTGTTGGAAAATGATCACCAATGCATCCACTATTTCTAGGGCCACTTCCTTAAGTACTTTGGGATGCAGACTATCAGGCCCCGGGGATTTATCGGCCTTCAATCCCATCAATTTCCTTAACACAATTTCCCATGTTATAAGGATATCCTTCAGTTCCTCCTTCGCACTCGACCCTCGGTCCCCCAGTATTTCTGGTAGGTTATTTGTGTCTTCCTTAGTGAAAACAGAACCAAAGTATTTGTTTAACTGGTCCGCCATTTCTTTGTTCCCCGTTATAAATTCACCTGAATCTGATTGCAAGGGACCTACATTTGTTTTGACTAATCTTTTTCTCTTCACATATCTATAGAAGCTTTTTTGCAGTCAGTTTTTATGTTTCCAGCAAGCTTCCTCTCATACTCTATTTTCCCCCTCCTAATTAAACCCTTCATCCTCCTCTGCTGAATTCTAAATTTCTCCCAGTCCTCAGGTTTGCTGCTTTTTCTGGCCAAATTATGTGCCTCTTCCTTGGATTTAACACTATCCTTAATTTCCCTTGTTAGCCACAGTTGAGCCACCTTCCCCATTTTATTTTTACTCTAGACAGGGATATACAATTGTTGAACATCATCCATGTGATCTTTAAATGTTTGCCATTGCCTATCCACCGTCAACCCTTTAAGTATCACTCGCCAGTCTATTCTAGCCAATTCACGTCTCATACCATCAAAGTTACCTTTGCCCAAGTTCATGACCCTAGTCTCTGAATTAACTGTGTCACTCTCCATCTTAATAAAGAATTCTACCATATTATGGTCACTCTTCCCCAAGGGGCCTCGCACAACAAGATTGTTAATTAGTCCTTTCTCATTACACATCACCCAGTCTAGGTTGGCCAGCCCTCTAGTTGGTTCCTCGACATATTAGTCGAGAAAACCATCCCTAATACACTCCAGGAAATCCTCCTCCATCGCATTGCTACCAGTTTGGATAGTCCAGTCAATATGTAGATTAAAGTCGCCCATGATAACTGCTGTACCTTTATTGCGCGCATCCCTAATTTCTTGTTTGATGCTGTCCCCATCCTCATTACTACTGTTTGGTGGTCTGTACACAACTCCCACCAGCGTTTTCTGCCCTTTGGTATTCCGTCGCTCCACCCATACAGATTCCACATCATCCAAGCTAATGTCTTCCTTACTATTGCATTAATTTCCTCTTTAACCAGCAATGTCACCCCACCTCCTTTTCTTTTCTGTCTATCCATCCTAAATGTTGAATACCCCTGGATGTTGAGTTCCCAGCCTTTGTCACCCTGGAGCCATGTCTCCGTGATGCCAATTACATCATATCTGTTAACAGCTATCTGCGCAGTTAATTCGTCCACCTTATTCCGAATACTCCTCGCATTGAGGCACGGAGCCTTCAGGCTTGTCTTTTTAACACCCTTTGCCCCTTTAGGATTTTGCTGTAATGTGACCCTTTTTGCTTTTTGCCTTGGGTTTCTCTGCCCTCCACTTTTACTTTTCTTCTTTCTATCTTTTGCTTCTGCCCCTATTCTACTTCCCTCTGTCTCCCTGCATAGGTTCCCATCTCTTTGCCATATTAGTTTAACTCCTCCCCAACAGCACTCGCAAACACTCCCCCTTGGATATTGGTTCCGGTCCTGCCCAGGTGCAAACCGTCCAGTTTGTACTGATCCCACTTCCCCCAGAACTGGTTCCAATGTCCCAGGAATTTGAATCCCTCCCTTCTGCACCACTCCTCAAGCCACGTATTCATCTGAGCTATACTGCAATTCCTACTCTGACTTGCACGTGGCACTGATAGCAATCCTGAGATTACTACTTTTGAGGTCCTACTTTTTAATTTAGCTCCTTGCTCCCTAAATTCGTCTTGTAGGAGCTCATCCTGTTTTTTTACCTATATCGTTGGTACCTATGTGCACCACGACAACTGGCTGTTTATCCTCCCCCTTCAAAATGTCCGGCACCCGCTCCGAGACATCCTTGACCCTTGCACCAGGGAGGCAACATACCATCCTGGAGTCTCGGTTGCAGCCGCAGAAACGTCTATCTATTCCCCTTACAATAGAATCCCCTATCACTATAGCTCTCCCACTCTTTTTCCTATCCTCCTGTGCAGCAGAGCCACCCATGGTGCCATGGATTTGGATGCTGCTGCCCTCCCCTGATGAGTCATTTCCCTCAACAGTACCCAAAGCGGTGTATCTGTTTTGCAATGGGATGACCGCAGGGGACCCCTGCACTACCTTCCTTGCACTGCTCTTTCTGTTGGTCATCCATCCCCTATCTGGTTGTGTACCTTTTAACTGCGGTAAGACCAATTCACTGAACGTGCTATTCACGTCATTCTCAGCATCGTGGATGCTCCAGAGCTCATCCATCTGCAGCTCCAGTGCCGCAATGCAGTCTGTCAGGAGCTGCAGCCGGTTACGCTTCCCGCATATTTAGTCGTCAGGGATACTGGAAGCGTCCCTGACTTCCCACATAGTACAGGAGGAGCATAACACGTGTCCGAGCTCTCCTGCCATGACTTAACCCCTAGATGAACTTAAGTTGGCAACAATAATGCTAAAGGTTACTTACTGATAAAGAAAAAGAAAAACTACTCACCAATCACCAGCCAATCACTTACCCCCTTGGCTGTGACGTCACCTTTCGATTTCTTTCTACTTCTTTTTTGCCTTCACTCTCTGCTGCAGTTGCACAGGCTGGCTGCTCGAACACCCCAACTCCCGACTGCTGGGCCTTTATAGGCCGCTGGCTGCTCGAACTCCCGCCTCCTGCTCGAACACCCCGACTCCCGACTGCTGGGCCTTTATAGGCCGCTGGCTGCTCGAACTCCCGCCTCCTGCTCGAACACCCCGACTCCTGACTGCTGGGCCTTTATAGGCCGCTGGCTGCTCGAACTCCCGCCTCCTGCTCGAACTCCCACCTCCTGCTCCACTGGGAAAGACGTCGCTAGAATCCTCCTCAACCGTCTTCTCCCTGTGGCTGAGGAGCTCTTCCCGGAGTCACAGTGCGGATTTCGTCCCCTACGGGGTACAATGGACATGATTTTTACAGCGCGACAGCTGCAAGAAAAATGCAGGGAACAGCACCAATCCTTGTACATGGCCTTCTTTGACCTTACATTGTCAACCGCGAGGGTCTATGGAGCGTCCTCCTCCATTTCGGCTGCCCTCAACAGTTCGTCACCATCCTTCGCCTGCTCCATGATGACATGCAAGCCGTGATTCTAACCAACAGATCCATTACAGACACAATCAACATCCAGACCGGGGTCAAACAGAGCTGCGTCATCGCGTCAACCCTCTTTTCAATCTTCCTCATTGCCATGCTCCAAATCACACTAAACAAGCTCCCCACTGCAGTGAAACCAAACTACAGAACCAGTGGGAACCTATTTAACCTACGCCGCCTCCAGGCCAGATCCAAGACCGTCCAAACCTCTGTCGTTGAGCTACAGTACGCGGACGATGCCTGCGTCTGCGCACATTCAGAAGCTGAACTCCAAGTCATAGTCAACATCTTCACTAAGGTGTACGAAAGCATGGGCCTTACACTAAACATCCGTAAGACAAAGGTCCTCCACCAGCCTGACCCCATCGCACAGCACTGCCCCCCAGTCATCAAGATCCACGGCGCAGCCCTGGACAATGTGGACTATTTCCCATACCTCAGGCGCCTCTTATCAACAGGGGCAGACATTGACGACGAGATTCAACACCACCTCCAGTGCGCCAGTGCAGCCTTCGGCCACCTGAGGAAAAGAGTATTCAAAGATCAGGCTCTCAAATCTGCCATCAAGTTCATGGTCTACAGGGCTGTAGTAATACCAACCCTCCTGAATGGCTCAGAGATATGGACCATATACAGTAGGCACCTCAAATGGAGAAATACCACCACGATGTCTCCGCAAGATCCTGCAAATCCTCTGGGAGGACAGAAGCACCAATGTTAGCATCCCCAGCATTGAGGCACTGACCACACTCGATCAGCTCTGCTGGGCAGGCCACATAGTTCACATGCCTGACACAAGACTCCCAAAGCAAGCGCTCTACTCAGAACTCCTTCACAGAAAATGAGCCAAAGGTGGGCAGAGGAAATGTTACAAGGACACCCTCAAAGCCTCCTTGATAAAATGCAACATCTCCACCGACACCTGGGAGTCCCTGGCCAAAGACCGCCCTAAGTGGAGGAATTGCATCCGGGAGGACGCTGAGCACCTCGAGTCTCATCGCCAAGAGCATGCAGAAATCAAGTGCAGGCAGCGGAAAGGGCGTGCGGCAAACCAGTCCCACCCTCCCTTTCCCTCAATAACTGTCTGTCCCATCTGTGACAGGGACTGTGGTTCTTGTATTGGACTGTTCAGTCACCTAAGAACTCATTTTTAGAGTGGAAGCAAGTCTTCCTTGATTCCGAGGGACTGCCTATGATGATGAATGACACAGGGTTTCAGTACCTTATTGTGCTGGGTCAGTACTTGAGTGGGGTGGCTAGGTGTTACAGGAGAGGCACCACCCTGAAAGATGCATACGCCCGGTCCTCTGGCCACTTTAGCTGCGTGTTGTTTCTGTACTTCTCCAGCAAACACAACTTTTGACATAACATAGACTTCCCTACCATTAAGTTTTAGCAGCAGCGCTTTAAAATAGGTGTCTCACTGGATTGTCTGCACCCCCCAAGGAAAACATACTGCTTGCCAGGTTCCCTGGGCTTGTTTCTCATGCACAGAGAACCTATAAAAATGAGGAGGAGGGCAATAGGTTTTCAAAATTCATAGAGGCCAGCCTATGTTGCTCCAAGCACAGGTTTGCCCTTATTTTGCTAATGTTGTAAAATTGAAGCTTTCATTTCTACCTAATCAAATTGGCAGTACGTTCATGCTAGCAGTGGGCAGTTCAAATGCAACTTATTGTAGCTAATAGCAGTTCAATTGCTCATACTCAGCAAAATGATAAACTGGAGCGGAACCAATTGACCCAATGCCTTAGCAAACAGAAGGTATTTATTATATGGTTATTACAAGTCACAAGGACATGTAGGAGTTATGGATTAAAGATAACCAATTGTCAGGTCAAACTTGTATTGGCATGGTTCCATTCTATAGACAAATACAACATCCTGACGCTGAGCTGACTCATCACTTGCAGTTTGAAACCATTTTTTCAAGGGTGAGCTCATTCTTTTTGAAAATTGTAAATGATTCAAATAGATTTTTTTTTTAAATAGGAGAAAGAAAGAAAGAACAACCAACAATGCCCTCAGAAAATAGAGGTATTAAGAATGTGTTGCAGAAAACAGCTGCAGTAAAAGTAGCTATTAGATTCACATCTTCACTTCCTGAGATGTGGTCACAATGGGCAAAGTCCTGCATCAAGAGCAGGCATTTGGAAAATAAGCCCCATAATGCTAGTTTATAGTAGCTTAACAGTACATGCCAGTAAATAACATGTGAATCAAGATCTTTGTCGAATCAAGATTCTAACTATGCACATCACTTTTAAATATCGGATAATCAGAAAAAGCCATAATGGGGGATTATCTTGTGCAACAGGTTAGACTTTTGGGACCCAGATAGAAATGTGCAGAGAGTCAAAACGCCATGCAAATAATCACTCTGCATAATCATGCCACCAAGACTGATGGGATAAAAGTATCCTGTTTGCTGACTAATTTCCTATATATAATACATTTGCAAACTCTCAATCTGGATTCGAGAGGCATGTAAAATGTTCACCTGTCTTTTCTCTAATACAGATGCTGACAAACTAGCTGTGAATCCCCATTAATATCTGTTTTTGTTTCATTTTGGTTCTTTTTATTTGTGCCAACAACCCTTTTCTGATGAACACAACATTCCTTTGATTTTTAACAAATATTTCTGCTTGAATGCTGATGATGTCTTCAAAGCACTGGTTTTCACATGTTAGACATTGTGACCAAGAGCAATTAACATCAGCACTTAAGGTCATCAACAAAGGTACATCAGTGATCATACCAATTGTTTGATAACTCTTTTTGCACTCACAGTTTAATTACCAAAAAATAAAAAAAATAGATACAGTAACTCAAAAGAGAAGTTAAAGTTAATTATTACTTTTTATAGGAGCACTGTTGAGATTCTGGCTGGTGGGATTTCTGGCTGTGAACTCATCAGTCTCCAATCTCCGTCCCATTCATTTTAATGGACAGGAATGTTGCAAGTTAACGAGTGCAGTAGCAGAAAATATTGGCCCCGCTCTGTAAAATCAATGATTTACTATTCTGAATGATACTCATATAAAAAATTGCTCAGATATTTCAAAATAGTGCAGAGAAGTGTGAAGTGATGCATTTATGAAGGAAAAATAAGGAAAGGCAATATAAACTAAATGGTACAATTTTAAAGGGGGTGCTGGAGCATAGAGACTTTGGGGTTCATATACACAAGTCTTTGAAGGTGGCAAGACAATAAGATAAAACTGTTAAAAAAGCATATGGGATCCTTGGCTTTATAAATAGAGGCACAGAGTACAAAAGCAAGGAAATTATGCTAAATGTATATAAATCACGAAATAAAGAGAAATTGTTTCCATTGGCAGGCAACCAGAGGACACAAATTTAAGATAATTGTCAAAAGAACCAGAGAGGAGATGAGGAGAATTTTTTTTCACACAGCAAATTGTTATGATGTGAAATGCACTGCTTGAAAGAATGATGGAAGCAGATTCAATAGTAACTTTCAAAATGGAATTGGATATAATGGTGGGCTGGGAGTGGGGGTGGGAGGGATGGGGGGGTTAGAAAGTGGTCGGAAAACCCGGGAGAATGGGTTTTCTGTAGGCTCTACTGAATTTAATGGCAGGGCCTGATTTGCATGTCAAAACTCTGTTTCCCACCTGCAGCCAGCCAAATGGAAAGGCTGGCTGGCTGTGGGCGGGTAGGCCTGTGACACTAGACTGAAAAAAGGAGGGAGAGAAGGACCAAGTGGAAGCCGGAGGATGGTCAACGACTGCAGCAGCATCGGGGGGCGGGGGAGGGAGGGTGCGAAGGATCGGGGCCACAACAATGTGCGGGGGAGGGAGGATTGGGGCCACAGCATTGGGGGTGGGGGGAGCAGGGTGAGAAGGGTCATGGCTGGAGGAGAATTGGGGCTGGAGGTGGGAGTCTGGGAAAGCGATCAAAGGCCTCAGAATGGGGGTATTGGAGGCCTCATGGGGGAGGGGGGGTTGGCAGCCTCATGGGGGGAAATCGGAGGCCTCATGGGGGGACCGGTGTCTCAAAATGGATTGGAGGCCCTGGGGGGGGGGGGGGATTCAGAGGCCTCAGGTGGGGGTGGGTGAGGTAGAGATGCTGGATACAGGAGGTAAGTTTAAAGACACTTACCGCTTTGATCCAGCAATCCTCACTTTACTTTAGCTGGTGGGTTCTCCAAGGCTTGAGAAACCCGACCAGCCAGAACTAACTTTGAAATGGTGGTTAAATCTGAGGCACGCCAGCCTCATTATAATATTTAAACAGAAAACCCGCCTCTTGGGCACGGCTTAGCTGCCCGCCCCCATTCCACCTCCATCAGAACCAGAAGTGGGGGGATTGGAGATGGGTTGTGTCAGGATTCCGTTTTTTAACACTTCAACCTTCCACCCGATCCTAACCCACCCATTTTTGTGGTTAAATTTACCCCCAATATACTTGAAAAGGAAAAATTTGCAGGACGATGGGGAAAGAGCAAGGAAGTGAGACTAATTGAACAGCTCTTTCAAAGAGCCGGCACAGGACGATGGCCTCCTTCTGTGCAGCATGAATCTATAATTCTAGTGGACTCTCTCAATAGCTCAGTGAGTTTATCCAGTAGCTGCATCGTATAAACCCGGAGGATCCCAGATTTGATCCGGAGTCTGTGCTGAGTTGACTGATCTCAGTCAGGGTGGTACATTTGGCTCCAGCACACCGAGTTGCTCCTAATTGCAAACCAGTAAACCCTGTTGAAAAATGTATCTTTGGATGTTGGGTGAGGACAAGATTGGGCTTCACCCTGATGTCCCATGTATGGGAACAGGAGTAGGCCATTCAACCCCTTGAACCTATTCTGTCTTTCTATTCGATCATGGCTGATCTGAACCTCAATTCCTGAGAACTCCCCTTCTCGTCTTCGAATAGTACCACGGGATTTTTTTATGTCCACCTGAGAGGGGAGACGGAGGTCTCAGTTTATCATCTCATCCGATAGAGGAGTACTCAAAGATTCCAGTCATAGTGAAGCTGTATCTACAGTGTTAATCAAAAACCAGAATGCATTCTGAGGGTGTTTTATTAGAAGTTGAAATCAACTTTCTAAAGATCATTAGATAGGTCACATCTGGAATATGCCTGCAATTTGGGGAATTCTTTCAAAGCACAATTCATTGGAGCATGTTCAGAAAAGAACATTTTCTGAAACTTGGGGATGAAAGATTCAGGCCTGAGCTTATTTTATTGGAGAAAAGAAGATCATGCATGTGTGATTGCCTGTGTGGAGGTGAGTATGATCAAAGCCTTCAAATGCTGAAAGCCATAATGTTGGAGTAATTTTTAACTTCGACTATCAGTATAGAGTTAGAGGATGCCAGTACAAATTTAATGAGCCTCGAGTGAGACTAGAGATTAAAATTTATTTTGTTCTATGTAATGTTATGGAGAAATTCCTTTCTAAACTGGGAAGGTTTATATTGACAGTTTTAAAATAATTTCTCTTTAACTTTACAGAGTAAAAGAATAGAAGATTCCCCCTATGACATATGGAAATGCAGAATAGATGTAAGCAAAAGCGGTTAACACTATGTTAGTTAACTACTTCATTAAAGAGCTGAGTAAATATCTGGTTAGGAACGGGAATGAAGAACATAAAGATGAGATGATCAGATATTCCAGCAAGCATGAGGTTCCCATGCTTCTGGGGCTAGGGAAATACTAACTGTAGAAAACAACAGCTGGTCTTGAATAATGGTAATATGAAGGTTGGATTAGTATCTTGGAATTTTATTTGATTACATTGAAGGACCTGGGAGAAATTATGCAAAACTTTCTCTCAAAATAAACAAAAAATGCTTTTATAAGAAAGAATTTGGATTCATATAATGATGTATTGGAGTAGAATGGGGGGCAGGGATCAATCGAGTAGGCCGGAAGCTCATCTGATATTGGGCCTTGGATCTGATTTAAATTACACCGTCGAGCTGTGGACACCTACTGGGCATCCAAGGCAGTTCATCAGCGAAGAGTCCTATTGGGCCACTACTTCGCCAGCAATTGCCCTCAAACCCACAAACTTTGGGAATATTTAATCAGATATGTTTTAGGGGTACATCACTGCCATGCATGGTCCCCCTCTTCCCACTCTTACAATTTTTGATGACTCCTCTTATAAGATTCAGTTTGTCCTAGTTGCACTGACAGTTTATAAGACAATTCTTGTATCTCAAAAGAGTCAGCCAGACAGAAAAGTGATATTTTGATGATACTCCTTTAGATGACAGCCATCCTTGAAAGACTTTCTCCACCTCAAGATGTGGGCCAACTTGGCAAGTAAGATTTGGGATTCACTAGTTTCCCTTTATTGGGAGCTAGTCATGTTGCCCTTTGACTTTTTCCTCGACAATCTACATCCTTGCCAAGATAGGAGAAAATGAATGGAAAATCATGGTTGGCATACAAAAAACTTTCCAGTAAGTGCTCTTGGCTGGTAAAGCTCCTTCTGTGCCGGAAATGTACATTTGGAAAATTGTCCCATGGATTTATAATGATAACAATGATTGTTTTTAATAGAAATACTGTAGAAGTATGACTAGGGAAACAACAAAGTGCATTTCTCCAAGAAAAAGGAGCGAGAACTCTGCTGATATCTTCACTAGATTCACTCGAGGTTAATGGCCTAGATTATTTCCCAGGTCATAACTCCTTGAGTTGGTTACATATTTCCAGGAAACGGTGATGTGTGTAACACCAATGCCAATACTCTGTGTGCCAACTCTGCCGAATTGCAAATAGGACAGAGCTCAGACTTCAAGTGAAATGAAAACAAAGGCTCCCTTGTGGAAATTATTAACACGAGTGCATGATGTACATTCAGGGCAGAATTTCTTTGTGATAAGATAGTACAGAATTATGGAAGGTTTTGCACAAACTGTGTCTCAAAGAGGCATGAAATGCTAAGTATTTAGCAAATCTGTAATTTATGGGATAGGAGAAGAATAGAAGCTCTTTTATCATTTTTATAATGTTGGCACCATGCACAGGTGCTGTGATGACACATTTTAATCCAATTTAAACATGTTTCCAAAAAATAAATTCCAAACCTCTGAAGTTCAATTAATCCTCAGCAAAAAAACAGCAATGTTTATCCCAATGGACAGTTATTAGACAGTTTCATTTGTTCAGGATCTTCCTCACCTGTGGATACTGGGCTGGTTGCCTCTCTGCTAATATAAACCATCCCACAGATATCCCTTATTTGATCATACCCACTAGATATATTTGGCTATGTATGCTTTACTTAAACTAATTTGTATGATTTAAATAGTGTGGATGTACATTAATTATGAATGAAGACCATTTTATACAGAAATGTACAGGATTCAAAGAGACTATTGTGGCTCGTCTGGTCAGTTTCTAATTTTGGCAAGATTACTTAGATTAAAAGTTTTGATTAGGTAGCCATTGTGTAGAACTTCAAGAACTGAATTGTCCAAAACATAGTTAGTTTTCTTCTTCTTAGGCAGCCCCTCTGAGTCGAGGATGACTTGCTTCCACACTAATATGAGTTCTCAGATGATTGATGAGTCCAATGCGGAACCTACAGTCTCTGTCACAGGTGGGGCAGACAGTGGTTGGAGGGACGGGTGGGTGGGGTGCTTGGGTTGTCGTGCACTCCTTCCGCTGTTTCTGCTTGGCTTCTGCTTGCTCCTGGCGAAGAGACTCGAGGTGTTCGGCGCCTTCCCGGATGCTTCTCTTCCACTTTGAGTGGTCTTGGGCCAGGGATTCCCAGGTGTCGGTGGGGATGTTGCACTTTTTCAAGGAGGGTTTGAGGTTGTCCTTGAAGTGTTTCCTCTGCCCACCTGGGACTGGCTTGCTGTGTCGGAGCTCCGAGTAGATCACTTGTTTTGGGAATCTAGTTTCGGGCATGCGGACAATGTGATCCATCCATTCGAACACATCGAGCACGGTCAGTACTTCGATGTTGGGGATGTTGGCCAGAGCGAGAACACTGGTGTTGGTGCACCTATCCTGCCTATGGATTTGCAGGATCTTGTAGAGACAGCATTGGTGGTACTTCTCCAGTGCTTTGAGGTGCCTGCTGTACATAGTCCATGTCTCTGAAGCATATAGGACAGCGGGTATCACTACTGTTCATAAGTTAGTAAGCAACAGACTACAGACAGAGCTAGATGGTCCCACAACCAATGACCTAGAGCAAAACTATGTAGCCCTACCACATCCAGTTGAATATGGTGGTGAACAACGAGGCAACTAACAGGAGAAAGAGGGTCGATGAACATTCCCATCTTCAATCATGGTGAGGCTCAGCATGTGAGCGTACGAGACCAGGCTAAAATGTTTGCAAGCATTTTCAGCCAAAAGTGACCTATGGACGATCAGAGTCGGCCTCCTCCTGAGGTGACCACTATCATAAATGTCAGTCTACTGCTAATTTCATTCATCCACATGACATTAAGAAATGGTTGAATACATGGGACACAGCAGAGGATATGGGCTCTGACAGCATCCTGTATCGCTGAAGATCTATGTCCCAGATTTAGCTGAACCCTTAGCCAAGCTGGTCCAATACAGCCATGACATTGGCATCTACCCGACAATATGGAAGACCATCCAAGTATGTCCTAACCACACAAGCAGCATAAATCTAACCAGCCAATTATTGTCTTAGCATCATTCGCCCAATCATCACTAATAACCTGCTCCCTGACAATCAATTCGTATTCCACTTGGATTCTGATCTCATCAGAGCTCTGCATGCCAGAGGAGAGGTGAGGGTGACTGTCTTCAGTATCAAGGCTGCCTTCAATATCCACTAAGCACCAAGGAGCCCTAGCAAGACTGAGATGAATGGGGTCAAGGGGAAAACCCTGCAGTAGCTGAAGTCATACCTGACACAACGAAAGATGGTTGTGGTTGTCGGAGGCCAATCGTTGCAATCCCAGGACATCACTGCAGGAGTTCCTCAGAGAAGAGTCTTTGGCCCAAAAATTTGCAGCTGCTTCATCAGTGACCTTTCCTTCATCATAAGGTCAGTAGTGGTGATGGTCGTTGATGATTCCATAGTGTTCAGCTCCATTCATAACTCCTCCGCCCCACTTACCACCTGCCAATGGCAGCCTATAACATCCAGGCTTGGGCCAAGAAGTGGCTGGTAATATTTGTGCCACATAAGCACCAGGTAATGACCATCTCCAACAAGAGAAAGCCCAGCCACCTCCACTTGAATTCAACAGCACCACCATCCTAGTCTCCACCATCAACATCTTAGGAGTCACCTTTGATCAGAAACTTCACCGGATTCTCTGCAAAAAGTGGCTTAACTCCTGATCCCTTCATGACTCTCCACCATCTATAAAGCTCAAGTCACGAGGTCAATGGAATAGTCACCAGTCACCTGGGGGTAGGGCAGTCACAACAGTCAGGAAGCTCAGCACATGCACTGCAGCAACTCACCAAGGTTACTTGACAGCACCTCCCTCCCATGAGTCCTCTACTACTGAGAAGAAAAAGTGCTTTATTTGTTTTATACAAAAGTTTTATTACTTTTATACAAAGTAACTATGAAGCAGATACTCTCTCACTGTGAGTATTTATGCTTTATTGAAACATAAATATGAGTTTTATTTATGAATTTATCTGATTTCCCATATTTTGATGAAAGAAAAGAAAATTGCTGCTGCTAATAATGGTTTGCCTGGCTTTTAGTCATGTTCCATTGCTGGAAAGGTCTGTTTCTCCCCTGCTCAATTGCAGTAGTATCACAAATATCACAGCAAAAGCACCATTGAAATTAAATACTTATAAAAAGTGAGCACAAATGCTTCTACTTTCTATGGGCTCAATTTTCCCTGGTCATTTGCGCCTTTTTTTGGCGCGCGACATTTTTTTCAAGTTTCCCCCTGCGATCTGCGCCGGCGTAACTGAATTAGTTATGATTTTTCTAGGCCAGTTTTTTTTGATGTCATGTCTGTGCCGGTTTTTTCAATTGTTCGCAGTTTGGCCAACATTTTTTTCTCTTAGATTGGTGAACCTGGCCACTTCCAAAAAACCGTCTGGTGAGTTAAGAAAACCAGCGCACATTCACAAATCTGCGCTGAAAGACGCCATTGTTTTTAAATCAAAGATTTTGGAGGGAGTCAAGAACACTGTCAAAATCAATTGCTGGCTTCCCAAAGGTACAGGGCTGCATTGATTGTACCCACATCGTCTTGTGAGCACCTTTGAAGGATTCCGAGATGTACAGGAACAGAAAAAGCTGCCACTCCATTAATGTGCAGTTCGTGTGTGTCAACATGCATCATATCATGTCAGTCAATGCAAGATACCCTGGGAGCACCCATGATGCATTCATCCTACGGGACAGCGTTATATCTGCAATGTTTCAGCAGCAGCCATAAGGGCAGAGCTGGCTACTGGGAGACAAAGAGTACGGCCTCGCCACCTGGCTCATGACGCCCCTACGCGTAACCCGGATGGAAGCTGACCTTCAATACATGTCGCACGTTGCATCATTGAGAGGACCATTGGCATATTGAAACAGCATTTCCAATGCCTGGACCATTCCGGAGACTACGTGCCTTACTCCTCTCAGACTGTCGGTCAGTTCACTGTTGCGTGCTGCATGCTGCATAACATACCATCATGAGACAGCAGCACCTGGTAATGGAAGACCTACCTGCGGTGAGAGTGGCTGATGATGATGATGTGGAAGATGCAGGTGACGAGCAGGAGGAGGAGGAGGAGGAGGACGATGAGGATGAGGAAGCCATGCAAGTGCCTGAGGCTGGAGCACGACAGCGGAGGAGCGTGGGCCATCGTGCCCCTTTAATGATTGCTCGAGCCTTGCTCCAGCAGCTCATCCGTGAACGCTTTACTGATGCCTGAGGGCTCAGCGACTATTCCACATAGACATGTTTACTGTTTGGAGCTGTTCCTAATGTTGTGTTGTGTTAATGGAACATGATTCAGTTTTAAAGTAAAATAAATTTTATTCAAAAGTTTACAATGTACTTAACTTAACTTTAATAAAATTATTCTTCTATCAAACTTTACCTTAATATCACTCTTTAAGATCACTTAAAAACTTTAAGATCACTTATAAACTTGTAAATTTACATAACTTACAAAAAACTTTTAATTTGAGAACAGTTACAACAGTAGCAATAATAATAACAACACACAGCAACAACAGTAAAGAAAGGCTGCACCCATCTCTCCTCTCCCGTATTCTAATACCACCCGCTGCACTTGGTCTTGGACACCCCATCACCCCTGCCCGCAGGCGGTGGCACAGTGTTTCTGGGCTTGATACCAAGCTTATTCTTTCTAACATCTCGGGTACTGCGCGCCTCTTGAGGGTGGGAGGCGCCGGCATCAGGGAGCAAGTTGGAGGGCCCAGGTAGCAAGTTGGAGGGCCCGGCTTTGGGATTTTCAGAGGCTGGTGTGGGGATTGGAGTGTGAGTGACAGTTGATTCTGTCAATGGGCGCGGGGTCTGGGCATGTTCCTTTAATTGCAGCAGTTAACTCCAACATGCCGCCCCTCATGCGCCCTGACAATGACTCAACGACCTGCAACATTCCCTCCCTCATGTTGAGCAAAACTGTCTGAACTACCTGCAACATTCCCTCCCTCATGGTCAATGATGTGGTTTGCACTATCTCTGACATTCCCTCCCTCATGGCTATTATTTCCTCACTGATGGTCCTGGATATCATTCCCATTTCTCATGTCATTGTTGTTACTTCTCCCGACAGTCCCGCTACCTCATCACTCACCCCACTGATGGCACCCAGAAGTGATCGGGTAAGGTCAATGCTCTCCGCACTTAATGACATCATCTGAACCACATCTGTTAGATCCTGCACCTCAGGAGAGCGCGGTCGAGCTCTCCTTCCCCTCCTTCCCATGGGTGTGGCTCGCAACCCAACACTGGGACCCACAGCCTGGGACGCTAGGGCCCTGGGTGTGCCTCGCTGCACCACACCACTGGGACCCGCAACCTCGAAATGTGTGAAACCATGGAATATCCCCATACTCAAACTACACATCACAGAAGGGGCTGTCACCTCCATGAGCACCTCCTCCAAAGTCAGTAAAACAGTGGGAGCTTCATCCAGCTCCGTCCCGTCCCCCTCTTCCTCACCCCCATGGATGGATTGGAAGATGTTCTCCTCTTCAGGCTCGTCCGCGTCTGAATCTCTTCTGCATCGTCAGGGTTGGCCTCAAGTTCTGCAAAATATTGAAGAACAGCAGAGGAGGGGGCAGGGTGGGTGGCATGAGTTAGCTCACACATCGCAGGCCAGGCAGCAGGTTGATTTGAAGGGCCACGATGAATTTGCAGGACTTACCCCCTCCCTCGTGTGTGGGTCCAGCTTGTGGAATACTGATTGTTTTTTTTTCCAGGCAGGTCCCATCAAAGCAGCGACCCTCTCTTCCAAGGGTACAGTGGGTGCAGATTTGCCGGGCCTCCTCCTGTTTGAGTTCTTTCCCTTTTATTATGTGCCACCTTCCTCTACAAAGATGAAAATGCACCTTTTTAGAGAGGGCGTCTTTCTGCTGAGTGGGACATATACAGATGGTCACATTTACAATTGCAATTGCAATTCCATTGAATAAATGAAAATATTACTTACACTAACTACTTGACCAAGGTCCTGGCATTTCTTTTTACACTGACCTCCAGGTCTCGTGGTGGTCACCATTGCACAGTAATCTTCTGCAACTTGGTTCCAGTGTTTCTTCATTTCTTTGGGTGGAACCTTTATGTGACCTCTGCTGGTGTCCAGTTCCTGCCATGTGTTCTCAATCACAGTAAGTAGTGCCTCCACTTCTTCCTGCAAGAAATTCTTGGTCCTTGCACTGCGTTGCATCTTGTATTGCTCCAGCTGTGATTTTTCCAATGCTCTCTCATAGCACTCAACGTTCTCACACACAACTGGCTCTTTAAAAACGACCGATTGCATGCACGTCCATTGGAACGACGTCAAAAACGTAACTTCTTTTTTCCGTGCATGCGCAGAAGGTGCGGTTTAGTTTATTGGCGCAGACAGCAGGCTCCACCCCCCGAGGCGACTGGACAAGCTGCGCGACGCCAAATTTGAATTATACATCGGGAAACTTTGGCAAAATATTTCTGCCGCATTTCTGGCCAAGAAAAACAGACATAACTCTGGCAATACGCCAGAAAACGGGCTTGGGGAAAATTGAGCCCGATGGGCTAGATTTTACACTTTTGTGCATATCGCCCAAAAATGTGTGTTATTTCCGGCATGGGCGGTAAAAATGGGTTTTCAGATAGCCAGCTTGTCGCCCATTCTCAAAGCCCCTAGTCTCCGTTTTTAAAATTGGGCGTTACCGCGAGCGATATGAAATGAACGGTCGCGTTAAATCTCTCCAACCTTCTAAGTGTCGCCGTTCTTAGCAACGGCATGGCAATGCTCACTTCCCGCGATTCAGGAGGTCAAGGTTCATCATGACATGTGCATAAGAGGAGACAGAGAGAGAGGGAGCTGAGAGGGGTTGAAGGCGTGTGTGGGTGTGGTGTGGCTGTCTTGGGAGGAAGGAGGGAGAGTTTAGAGCTTTAGCAGCCAGATATTTGCCTGAATTTGGTGCCTATAATGGAGGGAGAGGAGGAGGTGACACAGCACGCTGTGGAGACTGAAGCTGGCAAGAGCAGTGAACTGGTAGAGGAGCACATTGGAGGGTGCAAAAGAGCGAGGAGGTTCTCGGACGAGGCAAATGCCTTTCTCCTGCAGGAGGTCGAGTTACACTGGGCTGATTTGATCCAGGGAGGGTATGGGAAGCCCACCCCAAAAGCCTAACAGAAGATATGGGCTGAGATAGGAGAGGTGGTCTCGTCGGTGACCAATGAGGAGCGTGAGGGCAACCAATGCCGCAAACGATGGAACGACCTTGTCAGATCCGCAAGAGTAAGTATTACATTTATGTACATGTATTATGTATTTATATAATTTGATTTGTAAGAGTCATGAATGACTATCATCAAATGTGAGGTCTTTCACTTTTACCGAGAATGTTGTAGTCAAAGCTTGCAGTCACGGTGTACGTCTTTCGGTAAAGAATGATAATTATCATAATAATCATGACTACGTCAGTCGGTTATGTGTTGTATCAGTCTCTGTGACAGTGCCTAGCAATGATTTAGAAACATAGAAACATAGAAATTTGCAGCGCAGCAGGAGGCCATTCAGTCCATTCTGTCCATGCCAGCCGACAAAGAGCCGCACGGCCATTGGTCAGCAGCCCTGAAGGTTATGTGTAAACCTATGAACAATAAACAATGGCGGAAAGGTAAAGAGCACCCAGCCCAACCAGTCCACCCCATACAACTGCGACACCACTTACACTTAAACAATCAACACTCCACCCCAACCGGATCAATGTGATCTCCTGGAAGAGGCAAAAACTAGATAAAAACCCAGGCCAATTTAGGGAAAAAAATCTGTGAAAATTCCTCTCCGACCCATCCAGGTGATCAAAACTAGTATTCGATTCCTGCAGTACTTATCATTATATCTGCACCGGCCACCAAATGGTTATCCAGTCTAATCCCAATTACCAGCTCTAGGTCCGTAACCCTGCAGGTTACTGCACTTTAAGTGCCCATCCAAACATTTCTTAAAAGTGGTGAGGGTTTCTGCATCCACCATTCTTCCAGGAAGTGAGTTCCAAATCCCCACAACCCTCTTCATAAAGAAGGCCCCCCTCAATTCCCCTCTAAACCTTCCACCAACCACCTTAAAACTATGCTCCCTCATAATAGACCCCTCCACCAATGGAAATAGGCCCTTACTATCCACTATGTCCAGGCCCCTCAATATTTTGTACACCTTATTGAGGTCTCCTCTCAACCTCCTCTGTTCCAATGAAAACAAACCGAGCCTATCCAATCTGTCCTCATAACTAAGATTCTCCATTCCAGGCAGCATCCTACTAAATCTCCTCTGCACCCTCTCTAATGCAATCACGTCCTTCCTATAATACGGCGAGCAGAACTGTATACAGTACTTCAGCTGTGGCCTAACCAAAGTATTATTCAATTTAAGCATAACCTCCCTACTCTTATATTCTATGCCTTGGCCAATAAAGGCAAGTATTCCGTATGCCTTCTTAACCATCTTATCCACCTGGCCTGCTACTTTCAGGGATCTGTGGACAAGCACTCCAAGGTCCCTTTGTTCATCTACACTATTAAGTGGCCTACCGCATAATGTGTATACTCTTTCCTTATTACCCTCCCAAAGTGCATCACCTCACACTTCTCTGAATTAAATTCCATTTGCCACTGCTCTGCCCACCTGACCAGTAGATTGATATCCTCCTGCAGCCCATGACTTTCCTCTTCATTATCAACCACACAGCCAATTTTAGTGTTGTCTGCAAACTTCTTAATCATACTCCCTATATTCAAATCTAAATCGTAGATATATACCACAAATAGAAAGGGACCCAGTACTGAGCCCTGCGGAACCCCACTGGAAACATCCTTCCAGTCACAAAAACATCCATCAACCATTACCCTTTGCTTTCTACCTCAGAGCCAATTTTGGATCCAACTAGTCACGTTGCCCTGGATCCCATGGGCTTTAACCTTCATGACCAGTCTGCCATGTGGGACCTTATCAAAAGCTTTTCTAAAGTCCATATACACTACATCGTATGCACTACCCTCATTGACCCTCTTGGTTACTTCATCAAAAAATTCAATCAGGTTAGTCAAACACGATCTTCCCTTAACAAATCCGTGCTGATTTTCCCTAATTAATCCCTGCCTTTCCAAATGCATATTATCCTGTCTTTCAGGATTTTTTCCAATAATTTTCCCACCACTGAAGTTAGGCTGACAGGCCTGTAATTACTCTGCTTATCCCTTTCTCCCTTCTTAAACATTAGCAGTCCTCCAATCCTCCGGCACCATACCCAAATCCAAAGAGGACTGGAAAATGATGGTCAAGGCCTCTACTATTTCCTCTTTTACTTCACTCAACAACCTGGCATGCATTTCATCTGGGCCTGGGGACTTATCTACTTTCAAAGCTGCTAAACCCCTTAATACTTCCTCTCTCACTATATTTATTTCATCCAGAATTTCACATTCCTCCTCGATAACAGTATCTGCATTGCCCCTTTCCTTTGTGAAAACAGATGCAAAGTATTCGTTAAGAACCTTACCAACATCTTCCACCTCCACACAAAGATTACCCTCATGGTCTCTTATAGGCCCTTCCCTTTCTTTAGTTACCCTCTTACTCTTAATGTATTTATAGGACATCTTAGGGTTTTCCTTAATTTTACTAGCCAAGAATTTCTCATGCTCTCTCTTAGGATTCCGAATATCCTTTTTAATTTTGCCTCCTAACTTTCTATATTCCTCTAAAGATTCTATCGTATTTCACCATTGGTATATGACATGAGTGGCGTTTTTTTTCTTTATCCTCCCCTGTATATCCCTAGACATCCAGGGGGCTCTAGAATTATTATTCCCAACCTTTTTTTTTTTAAGGGCACATGTTTGGCCTGAGCCTTCCGGATCTCCTCATGAATGACTCCCACTGTTCAGATACTGATTTACGCACAAGTAGCTGTTTCCAGTCCACTGTGATCAAATCACTCCTTAACTTAGCAAAATTAGCTTTTCTCCAATCGGGACTTTTATTCCAGGCCTATCCTTGTCCTTATCCATAACCAAATTGAATCTGACTGAATTATGGTCACTGGCACCCAAGTGCTCTCCCATTAATACTCCTTCAACCTGCCCAGCTTCATTCCCCAAAACTAAATCCAAGACCGCTCCCTCTCATGTTGGGCTTGCTACATACTGACAAAAAAAGTTCTCTTGAATGCATTTCAAGAATTCCGTACCCTGTATACCTTTCACATTATATTTGTCCCAATCAATATTTGGATAGTTAAAATCCCCGACTATTACTACCCTATGGTTTTTGGACTTCACAGCAATTTGCCTACATATTTGCTCCTCTATAAGCCTCCCACTGTTTGGAGGTCTATAATACACCCCCAACAGTGCGATCGCCCCTTTTTTATTTTTCAATTCGACCCATATGGCCTCATTTGATGATCCCTCTAACATATCATCCCTCCTCACCACTGTAATAGTTTTTTTAATCAGTACCGCAACACCCACCCGCTTTTTATCCCCCCTCTCTATCTTGTCTAAAAATCCTGTAACCAGGAATATTGATCTGCCAAACCTGCCCCTCTTTCAGTCATGTTTCTGTAATGGCTATAATGTCATACTCCCAAGTGTCTACCTGTGCTCTTAGCTCATGCAATAGATATCACGCAATGATCTCATGCCATGTCATCCTGTTACTTTTTACAGGAGAAGCTATTGACAATGAGGTCCATGCTGAGGCAAATGGGTGGGGGGCCACCAGTCAACAGCGACATCACTGAGATGGAGGAGCGGGTGCTCGCTCCTCCAGTTGGCCACGCAAGCAGCTGCAGACCCTGAAGTGATGCCCAGTGAGTAAAGTTTACACCATTGCGTGATGTAAAGTCAATAGATGCCACACCCACTCATATCCGAACAATAATGTATGGAAGATGATTTCTAAAATTGTCCTAAAAATAATGCTGGCCTAATGAAAATCATTGCAATGCAGATTGTGTTGATGGTCATGAAATGTGATGTCTGTGATGATTTTGATAGCAGTGGAGCTTTTCTCGTGCAAAAGCTGTGTATAGCGCTGTAATCACCTTGTGACCCTAGCACCCCCTTCTCCTCTAATAACCTCATTTGTGTTTTGCAGCTCAACCAGCAGCGCGTCCCCAGGCAAGACCACAGAGGCCAGAAGGTGGGGACGCGGGGCCGGACTCGGTAGACGATCCTACATCTGGTGCTGAGGAGCTCCGATTCTCGCCCGTCAATCCGCTGGGTCTGTTCTCAATGGATGAGAGCCTGGATTTCGAGGAACCTGCATCGCCACGCTCCAGAAGGCATTCCACCCCAAGGCCATCTAGTGCTCCCCCGGCCATTCCCACCTCCACTCTGGAGATACCGGACCCAAGCACCTCACCATAGGTCACCACATTTGTGCCCAGGACAGTGGCCAATCCCGCGGAGATTTCGTGGACGCAGCAGGTCTGGTCCACGAGTGCCACATGAGAGCGGAGAGATGGCACATTGGTGACCAGATCCTTGATGTATGGGGGGGCATATCCCGACAGCTGACCACCATGACTGAGTATGTTCCGCGGATGGCGGAGGCCCTGGAGGCGATAGCCAGAAACACTGCTGGCACAGGCCTCCCAGTTGTCCCGGAACGGGCAATCCACCCCTAGGTTCCGCACCACCAGTGCCAACGACACATGAGAGGCAACATAGAAACATAGAAACATAGAAAATAGGTGCAGGAGTAGGCCATTTGGCCCTTCGAGCCTGCACCAACATTCAATAAGATCATGGCTGATCATTCACCTCAGTACCCCTTTCCTGCATTCTCTCCATACCCCTTGATCGCTTTAGCCATAAGGGCCATATCTAACTCCCTCTTGAATATATCCAATGAACTGGCATTAACATATCCTTGCGGTAGGGAATTCCACAGGTTAACAACTCTCTGAGTGAAGAAGTTTCTCCTCATCTCAGTCCTAAATGGCTTCTGCCTTATCCTTAGACTATGAATCCTGGTTCTGGACTTCCCCAACATCGGGAACATTCTTCCTGCATCTAATCTGTCCAGTTCCATCAGAGTTTTATATGTTTCTATGAGATCCCCTCTCATCCTTCTAAATTACAGTGAATACAGGCCCAGTCGATCCAGTCTCTCCTCATATGTCAGTCCTACCATCCCGGAATCAGTCTGGTGAACCTTCGCTGCACTCCCTCAATAGCAAGAATGTCCTTCCTCAGATTAGCAGACCAAAACTGAACATAATATTCCACTAAGGCCCTGTACAACTGCAGTAAGACCTCGCTGCTCCGATACTCAAATCCTCTAGCTATGAAGGCCAACATACCATTTGCCTTCTTCACCGCCTGCTGTACCTGCATGCCAACTTTCAATGACTGATGTACCATGAGACCCAGGTCTCGCTGCACCTCCCCTTTTCCTAATCTGCCGCCATTCAGATAATATTTTGCCTTCGTGTTTTTGCCATCAAAGTGGATAACCTCACATTTATCCACATTATACTGCATCTGCCACGCGTTTGCCCACTCAGTTAACCTGTCCAAGCCACCCTGCAGCCTTTTAGCGTCCTCCTCACAGCTCACACCGCCACCCAGCTTAGTCATCTGCAAACTTGGAGCTATTACACTCAATTCCCTCATCCAAATCATTGATGTATATTGTAAAGAGCTGGGATCCCAGCACTGAGCCCTGTGGCAGCCCACTAGTCACTGCCTGCCATTCTGAAAAGGACCCATTTATCCCGACTTTGTTTCCTGTCTGTCAACCAGTTCTCTATCCATGTCAATATATTATCCCAATATCATGTGCTTTAATTTTGCACAACAATCTCTTGTGTGGGACCTTGTCAAAAGTCTTTTGAAAGTCCAAATACTCCACATCCACTGGTTCTCCCTTGTCCACTCTACCAGTTACATCCTCAAAAAATTCCAGAAGATTTGTCAAGCAGGATTTCCCTTTCATAAATCCATGCTGACTTGGACCGATCCTGTCACTGCTTTCCAAATGCGCTGCTATTTCATCTTTAATAATTGATTCCAACATTTTCTCCACTACTGATGTCAGGCTAACTGATCTATAATTACCCGTTTTCTCTCACCCTCCTTTCTTAAAAAATAGTGTTACATTAGCTCCCTTCCAGTCCATAGGAACTGATCCAGAGTCGATAGACTGTTGGAAAATGATCACCAATGCATCCACTATTTCTAGGGCTACTTCTTTAAGTACTCTAGGATGCAGACTATCAGGCCCCGGGGATTTATCGGTCTTCAATCCCATCAATTTCCCTAACACAATTTCCTGCCTAATAAGGATTTCCTTCAGTTCCTCCTTCTCACTAGACCCTCGTTCCCCTATTATTTCCGGAAGGTTATTTGTGTCTTCCTTCATGAAGACAGAACCAAAATATTAGTTTAACTGTTCCGCCATTTCTTTGTTCCCCATTATAAATTCACCTGAATCTGACTGCAAGGGACCTACGTTTGTTTTCACCAATCTTTTTCTCTTCACATATCTATAGAGGCTTTTGCAGTCAGTTTTTATGTTGACAGCAAACTTCCTCTCATACTCTATTTTCCCCCTCCTAATTAAACCCTTTGTCCTCCTCTGCTGTATTACAAAATTCTCCCAGTCCTCAAGTTTGTTGCTTTTTCTGGCCAATTTATATGTCTCTTCCTTGGATTTAACACTACCTTTAATATCTCGTGTTAGCCACGGTTGAGCCACCTTCCCCGTTTTATTTTTACTCCAGACAGGGATGTACAATTGTTGAAGTTCATCCATGTATCTTTAAATGTTTGCCATTGCCTATACACCCTTTAAGTATCACTCGCCAGTCTATTCTAGACAATTCACGTCTCATACCATCGAAGTTACCTTTCCTTAAGTTCTGGACCCTAGTCTCTGAATTAACTGTGTCACTCTCCATCTTAATAAGGAATTCTACCACATTATGGTCACTCTTCCCCAAGAGGCCTCGCACAACAAGATTGCTAATTAGTCCTTTCTCATTACACATCACCCAGTCTAGGATGGCCAGCCCTCTAGTTGGTTCCTCAACATATTGGTCTAGAAAACCATCCCTAATACACTCCAGGAAATCCTCCTCCTCCGCATTGCTACCAGTTTGGTTAGCCCAATCAATATGTAGATTAAAGTCGCCCATGATAACTGCTGTACCTTTATTGCATGCATCCCTAATTTCTTGTTTGATGCTGTCCCCAACCTCACTACTGCTGTTTAGTGTCTGTACACAACTCCCACTAGCATTTTCTGCCCTTTGGTATTCCGTAGCTCCACCCATACCGATTCCACATCATCCAAGCTAATGCCCTTCCTTACTATTGCATTAATTTCCTCTTTAACCAGCAACGCCACCCCACCTCCTTTTCCTTTCTGTCTATCCTTCCTGAATGTTGAATACCCCTGGATGTTGAGTTCCCAGCCTTGGTTACCTTGGAGCCATGTCTCCGTGATACCAATTACATCATATCCGTTAACTGCTAACTGCGCATTTAATTCGTCCACCTTATTCCGAATACTCCTCGCATTGAGGCCCAGAGCCTTCAGGCTTGTCTTTTTAACACACTTTGTCCCTTTAGAATTTTGCTGTAATGTGACCCTTTTTGCTTTTTGCCTTGGAATTCTCTGCCCTCCACTTTTACTTTTCTTCTTTCTATCTTTTGCTTCTGCCCCCATTCTACTTCCCTCTGTCTCCCGGCATAGGTTCCCATTCCCCCTGCCATTTTAGTTTAACCCCTTCCCAACAGCACTAGAAAACACTCCCCCTAGGACATTGGTTCCGGTCCTGCCCAGGTGCAACACCAAGATCCTACTTCTGGATCCGAGAATGTTCCCACCTCGGCTCCCCTCGCACCCGTACCCGTGCAACCACTGCCTCTGCCTTCATCCTCCTGCAATGACTGGGGAATTAGTAATGGGGAACATGGAGATGGCAGAAACGCTGAACAAATATTTTGTATCAGTCCTTACGATACAGGACACTAACAATATTCCAACAGTGGATAGACTATATGGGAGAAGGACAATCACAATCACTAAGGAGGTGGTACTCAGTAAGATAATGGGACTCAAGGCAGATAAATCCCCTGGACCTGGTGACTTGCATCCTAGGGTCTTAAGAGAAGTAGCAGCAGGGAATGTGGATGCATTGGTTGTAATTTACCAAAATTCCCTGGATTCTGGGGAGGTCCCAGCAGATTGGAAAACTGCAAATGTAACGCCCCTATTTAAAAAAGGAGAAAGACGAAAAGCAGGAAACTATAGACCATTTAGCCGAACATCTGTGGTTGGGAAAATGGTGGAGTCCATTATTAAAGAAGCAGTAGCAGGACATTTGGAAAAGCAAAATTCGGTCAGGCACAGTCAGCATGGATTTATGAAGGGGAAGTCATGTTTGACAAATTTGCTGGAATTCTTTGAGGATGTAACAAACAGGGTGGATAAAGGGGAACCAGTGGATGTGGCGTATTTGGACTTCCAGAAGACATTTGACAAGGTGCCACATAAAAGGTTACTGCACACGAAAAAATCCACGGGGTTTAGGGATAATATATTGGCATGGATAGAGGACTGGCTAACTAACAGAAAACAGAGAGTCAGGTTAAATGGTTCTTTCTCTGGTTGGCAAACAGTAACTAGTGGGGTGCCGCAGGGATCAGTGCTGGGACCCCACCTATTTACAATCTATATTAACGACTTGGAAGAAGGGTCTGAGTGTAACGTAGCCAAGTTTGTTGATGATACAAAGATGGGAGGAAAAGCAATGTGTGAGGAGGACACAAAAAATCTGCAAAAGGACATAGACAGGCTAAGTGAGTGGGCAAAAATTTGGCAGATGGAGTATAATGTTGGAAAGTGTGAGGTTATGCACTTTGGCAGAAAAAAAAAATCGAAGAGCAAGTTATTATTTCAATGGAGAAAAATTGCAAAGTGCTGCAGTACAGCGGGACCTGGGGGTACTTGTGCATGAAACACAAAAAGATAGTATACGGGTAAAGCAATTGTTCAGGAAGGCCAATGGAATCTTGGCCTTTATTGGAAAGGGGATGGAGTATAAAAGCAGGGCAGTCTTGCTACAGCTGTACAGGGTATTGGTGAGGCCACACCTGGAATACTGTGTGCAGTTATGGTTTCTATATTTATGAAAGGATATACTTGCTTTGGAGGCAATTCAGAGAAGGTTCACTAGGCTGATTCCAGGGATGAGCGGGTTGACTTATGAGGAAAGGTTGAATTCATTTGAATTCAGAAGAATGAGAGGTGACCTTTCGAAACGTATAAGATTATGAGGGAGCTTGACAAGGTGGATGCAGAGAGGATATTTCCACTGCTTGGGGAGAGTAGAACTAGAGGGCATGATCTTGGAATAAGGGGCCGCCCATTTAAAACTGAGATGAGGAGAAATTTCTTCTCTCAGAGGGTTGTGAATCTGTGAAATTCTCTGCCTCGGAGAGCTGTGGAAGCTGGGACATTGAATAAATTTAAGACAGAAATTGACAGTGTCTTAAACGATAAGGGGATAAGGGCTTATGGGGAGCGGGCAGGGAAGTGGAGCTGAGTCCATGATCAGATTAGCCATGATCTTATTGAATGGCGGAGCAGGCTCGAAAGGCCGTGTGGCCTACTCCTGTTCTTATTTCTTATGTTCTAATGAGGCACAGCCTGAGGAGCTCTTTGGCCAGGCAGCATGGAGTGAGGAGGGGAAAGAGTAGAGGTGGGGAGAAGAAGGGGAGGGGGGAAGGAAAGTGAGATGCATGTCCACAGGAGATAGCTGTGATATTCATCTCTGTGTATGCAGTTTGTTGTAATGTATGGGAGGAGGGGGCCACCCTCCTGCTTTACATTTTTATTCTATGTTGCTGGATATGTTGACCATTTGATTGATGTCAATAATCCAAAAAGTTGGATGGGGGTGGAGTGTTTTTGCCTGTGATACTTATGATTTCAGACCAATGTTCATATTAAATGTTTTTTATCCAACATAACCTTGTTGCGCATTGTTTCAGATAGCTGGACCGTTACACACTGGTGATTCCTTAACATGAAAGGGTTAAATAAAACTTAACTTGAATCAACTTAAACTTTAACTGGCACCAAGGTGATGCACACCTTTGATGTCTGAGCTGCACACACACAGTAGTGTGTCAGCGGTGTCAATCACAGCAAAGTTCTTTCAGGCAAATCGCTCATTTATGAGCTGCTGACATAAGAGTGTTGCAGCTATGTAGCCACGACGGGCCCTTTCCTGTGGTCTGCAGGGGGGCGTGGGCATGGTTGCATAGTCAGCCTGATTGTCTGGCTGTAGCTCAGCATCCAGCCCCGCGTCCTCCTCTTCCTTTCTCTCTTGAGGTGGACCATCAGTTCCTTCTGGCAATTCTTGTCCCCTCCTGATAGCCAGGTTGTGCAGCATGGAGCACACGACCACAAATTTAGCTACTTGCTTAGGGTTGTCCCCTCCTGAGTGCTCTAGGCATCTAAAGTGCTGCTTAAGCACAGTTATTGTTTTCTGGACCACATTGCGTGTATCTTTGTGGCTCTGGTTGTATCACTTCTCGGCCTCGGTGTGGGTGTCACATAGGGGGGGTCAGCAGCCAGGTGGCTAGGCCATATCAGTTGTCACCAAGCATCCAGTATTGTCCTTGTGGCTGTCAGGGACAGCACTCTCACCCAGGATATGAGCCCCATCGAAGCTGCCCGGACATTTGGTATTCACTGCCATTATTATCTGGTTGTGGTCGACAACTTGTTGGACGTTCAGTGAGTGATATCCTTTTCTGTTACGAAAAAGCTCTGGGTCCTGAGAAGGTGCCTGCATGGCGATGTGAGTGCACTGTATTGCTCCCTGTACCCTGGGGAACTTAACAATGCGGTAGAATGCTCCAGCTCTGTCAGGCTGAGCCTCCGTGGTTATGGGGAAGCTGAAAAAGTCCATCCTACGCGCGTACAGGGCCTCCGTGACCTGTCTAATGCGGTGATGTGTGGCATGGTGAGACAGAGGAGAAATCTCGACCGCGGATGCCCGAAAGGAACCGGACGCATTGAAAGACAGTGCCACGGTGACCTTGACCTTGACCAACAGTGATGTCCTGATAGCAGGCTGCATATCTGGCCTGATGAGCTCGCATAGTTCAGTGATCACCACCTTGTGGAAGTGCAGTCTCCGAAGGCAGGTGTGTTCGGACATGCCAAGGTAAGACCTCTTCTTGTAAGTGTGGGGTGTGTATGGTCTGGACCTCCTCCTCATTCTGGCATGTCTTAGATTGGGCACATAATGTTGTGCCATTTGCACTCTGCAGCATCTGCGGATTAATCGATGCAGGCTGAGAAATGGTTGGCCCCATTCCAATGAAAATATAATAGCGATTGAACAGAAGAAATAATTTCCACACTAAAAGACACCTACAGTAAAACCCAATCATCCAGAGTCTGAAAAGATGTCTGTTGAGATGGTCACTTCACCTGAGAAGAACTCCAGAGTCAATCTAAACTCCCCCGAAGTTGAAGCAGCCTTTTCAATGAAACGATCTGCAATTTGAAAAATGGCGCCCACACCGCTGTGATTCATTCAGAACAGGTCCACTTTTTCAGAGCGGTGTTTTGGGCGAGCGATATTGTGGGCGAGATGTGTGCGAGGTGGTGAAAGTGATGCTGGGTGATCTCCTGGGCGTTAGTTTCAGCAAATGTGATCTTTACAACAAAAAAAAGTGGGTGGTCGGTATTATTGAATCTCGTTGTTACTTACATGCGCAAAGTAATGCTCAGCGATATTAAGGGCGTTGGTTTCGCCCATTCTGATGATTCCGCCTAAAAAAAGTGGGCGGGCAGTATTATTTTTTCCCGACGTTACGTACATGACTAAAGTAATGCTCGCCGTTAAGTGTCTGAAAAATTGCCGTCAGTTTCCATTTTGTGGTTAACTGGATGACATCTGGGCATTATACCCCATTTCAGTGATAAAATGGATGTTAAGTGGGCGTTGTGCATGCAAAAATAAAGGAAAATCTAGCCCCAGAACTCTTATCAAAAGACTTTTGTTCTTTTTGAAATGACTAAAATTACTCTAATATGTTGGAAAATATTGGGCATGATTTGCAACTGCTGGTATGAGATGATATTAGCGGTAATTGCAAATGAGCATTAACCAGTTATTTTCATCCTAGCATTAACATAGAACAGAACTGCACTAGAGTCACATATATTTATGAGCCACAATTTTGCAAAGTTTCACTGGCAGTAATGAGCACACTGCAATAGTAAGAAACGATATTGGCTCAAATGATAAGGGTGTTGAAACAGTTTGGGTGGAGATAAGCAACAATAAGGAGAAAAAGTCATTGGTGGGCGCAGTCTATAGGCCCCCTAACAGTAGCAACTCTGTTGGTCAGAGCATAAACCAGGAAATAGTGGGGGCTTGTAAAAAGGGAACAGCAATAATCATGGGTGATTTTAACCTCCATATTGATTGGACAAATCAAATTGGTCAGGGTAGCCTTGAGGAGGAGTTCATAGAGTGCATAAGGGACGGGTTCCTTGAGCAGTTTCTAACAGAACCAACCAGAGGGCAGGCTATCTTAGATCTGGTCCTGTGTAATAAGACAGGATTAATAAACAATCTCCTAGTAAAGGATCCCCTCGGAATGAGTGATCATAGCATGATTGAATTTTAAATTCAGATGGAGGGTGAGAAAGTTGGATCTCTAACCAGTGTACTGAGCTTAAATACACTGGGAGGAGGAGGAAAGGGTGTAAGAGAAAAGATAGCCATCCGTGGTTAACTAAAGAAATAAAGGACGGTATCCAATTAAAAATAAAGGCATACAAAGTGGCCAAAACTAGTGGGAGGACAGAAGATTGGGAAGCTTTTAAAAGCCAGTAAAGAATGAATACAAAAATGATTAAGAAAGGAAAGATAGACTATGAAAGTAAACTAGCACAAAATATAAAAACAAATAGCAAGAGTTTCTATAGGTATATAAAAAGGAAAAGAATAGATTAAGTAAATGTTGGTCTCTTAGAGGACGAGACCTGGGAATTAGTAATGGGGAACATGGAGATGGCAGAAACGCTGAACAAATATTTTGTTTCAGTCTTTACGGTAGAAAATACTTACAATATTCCAACAGTAGATAGTCAAGGGGCCAAAGGGGGGGAGGAACTTAACACAATCAAAATCACTAAAGAGGTGGTACTCAGTAAGATAATGGGACTCAAGGCAGATAAATCCCCTGGACCTGATGGCTTGCATCCTAGGGTCTTAAGAGAAGTAGCAGCAGGGAATGTGGATGCATTGGTTGTAATTTACCAAAATTCCCTGGATTCTGGGGAGGTCCCAGCAGATTGGAAAACTGCAAATGTAATGCCCCTATTTTAAAAAAGCAGACAGACAAAAAGCAAGAAACTATAGACCAGTTAGCCTAACATCTGTGGTTGGGAAAATGTTGGAGTCCATTATTAAAGAAGCAGTAGCAGGACATTTGGAAAAGCAAAATTCGGTCAGGCAGAGTCAGCATGGATTTATGAAGGGGAAGTCAAATGTGCTGAAGTTTTTTGATGATGTAACAAACAGGATTGAGAAAGGGGAAACAGTGGATGTGGTGTATTTGGACTTCTACAAGGCATTTGACAAGGTGCCAAATAAAAGGTTACTGCACAAGATAAAAGTTCACGGGGTTGGGGGTAATATATTAGCATGGATAGAGGATTGGCTAACTAACAGAAAACAGAGAGTCAGGATAAATGGCTCATTCTCTGGTTGGCAACCAGTAACTAGAGGGGTGCTGCAGGGATCAGTGCTGGGATCCCAACTATTTACATTCTATATTAACGACTTGGCAGAAGGGACTGAGTGTAACGTAGCCAAGCTTGCTGACGATACAAAGATGGGAGGAAAAGCAATGTGTGAGGAGGACACAAAAAATCTGCAAAAGGACATAGACAGGCTAAGTGAGTGGGCAAAAATTTAGCAGATGGAGTATAATGTTGGAAAGTGTGGGGTCATGCAGAAAAAAATCAAAGAGCAAGTTATTATTTAAATGGAGAAAGAATGCAAAGTGCTGCAATACAACGGGACCTGGGGGTGCTTGTGCATGAAACACAAAAGGATCAGCAAGTGATCAGGAAGGCCAATAGTATCTTGACCTTTATTGCAAAGGGGATGGAGTTTAAAAGCAGGGAAGTCTTGCTACAGCTATACCAGGCATTGGAGAGGCCACACATGGAATATAACGTGTAGTTTTGGTTTCCATCTTTACGAAGGGATATACTTGCTTTGGAGGCAGTTCAGAGAAGGTTCACTAGGTTGATTCCGGGGATTAGGGGGTTGACTTATGAGGAAAGGTTGGGCCTCTACTCACTGGAGTTCAGAAGAATGAGAGGTGATCTTATCGAAACATATAAGATTATTGTTATGTATCTGTAAATCATGCACTCCCATGTTCCGCCACCAGGGAGCTCATCCCCTGAAATCCCAAGGGATCCCAGAATCCCTTGGGAGCACTGTATATAAGCCAGCCCCTAAGGCCTGTTCTCACTCTGGAGTGTCTTATTAAAGACTGAGGTCACTGTTACTTTAACTTCCCTGTGTGCAGCCTCATCTGTGTTAGGAACACAGTAACTGGCGACGAGAATACGAATCCAACGCAAAGATGCAGCAAACTGTGGGCATCCTAGAGAAGTTCTCGGAGGGTGAGGACTGGGAAGCCTATGTCGAACGGCTAGACCAGTACTTTGTAGCCAATGAGCTGGACGGAGAAGGAAGCGCTGCAAAAAGGAGAGCAGTCCTCCTCACAGTCTGCGGGGCACCGACCTACAGCCTCATGAAGAATCTTCTGGCTCCAGTGAAACCCACAGATAAGTCGTATGTGGAGCTGTGTACACTGGTTCGGGAGCATCTTAACCCAAGGGAGAGCGTGCTGATGGCGAGGTATCGGTTCTACACGTGCCAGCGATCTGAAGGTCAGGAAATGGATGAGCTACGTCGCTGAGCTAAGGCGACTTGCAGGACAATGTGAGTTTGATGGCTACCTGGAGCAAATGCTCAGGGACTTTTTTGTACTGGGCATTGGCCACGAGACCATCCTACAAAAACTTTTGACTGTAGAGACACCGACCCTCAGTAAGGCCATTGCGATAGCACACCAGTGATAACACCAAACAAATCTCTCAGCACACAAGTGCTAGCAATGTTCATAAATTAACTGGAACTGAGTTTGCAAGCAGAAATGTACAGGGCAGAACCCACGAGTCTGCAACTGCCAGCAGGCCTCAGGTGACCCAGATGACTCAGAGTCCTCAACAAAGGATGAATGCAAGGCAATTCACAGCTTGTTGGCGTTGTGGAGGCTTCCATTCTGCCTATTCATGTCGCTTCAAAGGGTATGTTTGCAAGAGCTGTGGAACAATGGGGTACCTCCAACGAGCTTGCAAACGAGCTGCAAGCTCTGCAAAACCTGCTAACCACCACGTGGCAGAGGAAGATCGGTCCATGGTGGATCAAAGCAATTTCGAGCCTCAGAGAAAGGAGGCAGATGCTGAGGAACATGGGAGTGCATGCTTTACAGATACACAACATCGCTCCCCCCCGCCAAAGTCAAAGTGAAAACTGTTTACATGGTGAAGTGGTCGGGAGCCTTTCTTTCCCTGGTGGACCGCCTCGGTACAAATGTCTGTTCTGGTGTGTTGACTGTGCCCTCACTGTGCCCTCGCAGATACACAACAATTATGAAGGGGCTTGACAAGATGGATGCAGAGAGGATGTTTCCACTGATGGGGGGAGACTAGAACTAGAGGGCATGATCTTACAGTAAGGGGCCGCCCATTTAAAACAGAGATGAGGAGGAATTTCTTCTCCCCGAGGGATGTAAATCTGTGGAATTTGCTGCCTTGGAGAGCTGTGGAAGCTGGGACATTGAATAAATTTAAGACAGAAATAGACAGTTTCTTGAGTGATAAGGGGATAAAGGGTTATGGGGAACGGGCGGGGAAGTGGAGTTGAGTCCATGATCAGATCAGCCATGATTTTATTGAATGGCAGAGCAGGCTCAAGGGCCGTATGGCTTACTCCTGTTCCTATTTCTTATGTTCTTTTGTTCTTATTAGGAAAATAGGCTTGCAGTTCCATGTGCCCAATTTGTAGGCAGATGGCGACGGCAGTGATTGTCAACTCAGGCCTAAATTTAGTCGTAAAATTATGCAAATCTGATCCCACCTTGAATTTCACATTCTTTGGGTGAGCTCAATCCCAGCACTCATCTCGTCCATACAAAATGGAAGTATGACTAATTCACTTAGTTGCATTTTGCTCCCCACATTAATTTCTGTTGGTGTAGAGGGAGACATTTTTACATTGTATTTTCCCCACTTTTCTACAGTGTTGTTGCATTTGATTACAATTGAATTGTACTACTCAAAGTGCTGATGATGAAAGTTTCACAATTTACGTGTGGAAAACAAGTTTATGGGGAAACAATAAGTGAAGACGCAACAACACCTGAAATGTTATGCTATGTCAGTACTCAAGGACCTGCTTTATCAGCCCAAACAGTGTTTCATGGGCACCTCAGGAAAGACCTGTCTTCAGCACCTATCTCATAAAGGAGGCTGCAACATAGCTATACCATCTCCTGGAGACCAACCTGCAAACAACATGTACCACAGAAACAACTAAACTTTGTGGAATATTGAACTTCATGTCCATGGGAAGAGTTGACAGATTTTTGCAAATCACCACTGGTCACATATGCCAAATCATTCAGTTAGCTGTCAACAAATATTTCAAGCAGGTAACAGAGGCCTTGTTTCAAGGGGCAATCCATTCATCGCTCTCCCAGTGGAATGAGGCATTATCTTGATCAGGCACATGTTTCCAAGATGGCTGGTCACCAAGAGGGCAGATACCCATGCGTTGTACAGACCACTGAGCTTAGCTTCCACCTTCTAATAGGTGAGTTATACTGTTGTCCTTTCGGAGTATGGCCTGCAGTGCCAAATGGGGAATTCTTTCTCACACCTAGAATGTCTAGTTTTCATGCTATCAAGCAGGGGTTGAGTGCTGCATCACTCCATCATTTGCCCATAGAATCTGTTTCGGAATGTACATTCGGTTTCATAGAAACATAGAAACTTAGAAAATAGGTGCAGGAGTAGGCCATTCGGCCCTTCAAGCCTGCACCGCCATTCAATATGATCAAGGCTGATCATGCAACTTCAATACCCCATTCCTGCTTTCTCTCCATACCCCTTGATCCCTTTAGCCATTAAGGGTCACATCTAACTCCCTTTTGAATATATCTAACGAACTGACCTCAACAACTTTCTGGGGTAGAGAATTCCACAGGTTCACAATTCTCTGAGTGAAGAAGTTTCTCCTCATCTCGGTCCTAAATGGCTTACCCCTTATTTTTACCTGGTACTTTGCTCCCCGCCCCCCCACCCCCCCACTCCCACCCGCCACTCCCACCACTCCCTTTACCACTTGGCAATGGCTTAAAAATGCTTAAAATCAATTTTAAACAATTATAAGCACTGAAACAATATTTGCCCCATATACAGCAAATTAACAGATAATCTGCATGTACAATTAAGCAATCTGCTGGCATAAGGCCAAAATTATATGGGAGTTATTGCTGTTTATTCAAAAAATATAACTAAGGATAATTGTGTGCAGTCAGCTCAATTCCTAACACTCATTTTGTTGGGAGCATAAAATTGGGCCTTTAGATGCGTAAGCAGTGAACATTGCTCTGCATTCCATTTATCACCATGTTGATATCAATGTTGAGCTAAATGGTCACCAGGTGAGTCATAAAAGGAAATGAGGCATTTTCTTGAATGTTTCAGATTATTTTAATAATGTTTTTTTGTTTAAAAAGTTAGTGGTTTAATATGTGATTGTTGCTGTATTTTGACAGGAATACATTACATTCCTCCCAAAATGTTTTAATGTTGTGATATATCTGTGTTCTGGAGCCTTAACTATGCTGCAAAAGTTTAGATTTATGTTATGTCTGTAATGTACTTATGAATGACTCCACGAGGCAATGTGTTGTATTCAAACTGTAGTGACCTTTGTCCTTTATTCGTAACTCCAGAGTGAGGCAGCCGCATGGTGGCTACCCTTTTATACAGCCCCTGCCACCATGGCAGGAAACCCTGGTCTCCACTAGTTGCACCCTCTAGTGGTGCCAGCATAGTATATGTACAGTGTAAACCTTATCGATAGTACATCAGGTAAACAAGTCTCCATCTTATGCAACTATACAGTGACTACACAGAGTATATCTATAGTCTGCATATATGACATCACTCTCCCCCAAGTCCTTTGTGCCAATTACCTTTGCACTATATGCTCTGGCTTAGCTCTCCCCAGACTTAAGTGCCAATAGCCCTTGCACCTTGGCTGTGCTTTGGCTTGGCTCTCTCCCTGTTAACCCCCAAGTCCTTTTGCCACAACGTTGGGTAGTGGTTACTAGTTTGGATGGTTCGATGATGCAGTGGAGGTTCCAGTGAGTTCTGGGTGTGATCCATGTGTGTGTCCATGGCTACATACATCCATTACCCGCCCCCACAGTGAGATCATGCAGCTGGCCCATTACATTAACATACAGGATCAGACACAGTGCAAGTACAAAGAAAGGAAGAAAAAAAACAGTTTGTATCGTCACACCTTGGTTCAGTGACTTACATTCATTATGTTTTATGGTCATGCGCCGGGATTGGGTAGATTGCATTCATGGTTCAGTCATGGTCAGTACTGAGGTAGCGGTACAGGTATGCGAGGACGCTGGTTTCAGAGCAACCGGACCGGGTTCTTGTCGTCTGATGGCTGCACTGCGTCCCCTGCTAACGGGGTGGGCTTGGTTCGTTCACCTTGCCAGGACTCAGAGCCTTTATTGTTGCTAGTGATGGGCAGAGCCACAGATGTGTGTGGCCTCCTTGTCCTCCTTTGAGGGCTGCAGAATCTTCTGCCTGCTCTCTAATGGTGTTGGGAACCTGGCTGTTCCAGGTCCTATTTGGGGAAGTCGTTGGTTCTGAATTTTCACTCCCGGACATGGCCGAGGTAGCGACTGGGTCTGGGGGCTGCACCGTCTCCACCCGGGTGGTGGGCAATGGCGGCCGACTGCGCGTATTGGCAACGTTTTCGTTTCCAGGTCCGTGGCGAGTAGTGCCATCGGGTGCCTGCAGCGTGGGATAGTCCTGGGGCAGGGTATCAGGATCAGTGCCTTCACCCTCTTGAGGTCACTGGCCTATAACTTGTGGGGACATCTGGAGCAGGGCATCAGGATCAGCACCTTTACCCTCCCAAATTCGCTCGCTTGCTACTTTTGGGGAACTCTATTCCCGACATCTCGCAACAACATTTTGTTCTTTACATTAGAGCAGTACCGACAGTTCATTGGTTATATTCAAGAGGGAGATATGGCCCTTATGGCTAAAGGAATCAAGGGGTATGGAGAGAAAGCAGGAAAGGGGTACTGAGGGAATGATCAACCATGATCTTATTGAATGGTGGTGCAGGCTCACAGCGCCGAATGACCTACTCCTGCACCTATTTTCTATGTTTCTATGACATCTCGCAACAACATTTTGTTCACAATCTTAACTGGTTCGTTACATTGATTGCCATGCATAAAATGTCTCTTTAAGTTCAGTTGGTTGCAGGTCTCCTTTAAGAGAAACCTGCTGGCTTTACCCCAATCAAATCCTTTGTTAGACACCACGTGTTGGTCCCTCAGCGTTGCACCTCGTCGTATGGCCGTGGCCATCTTTTTTTTCAGCCACGCTGCACCAGGGACGCCATCTTGCCTTTGTCCTCGAGGTCGGCTGCCTTGATCCTTCTCTCCCACGATTCTGTCACAAAAACTGGAAGAGTGCCTGTGAATTCGATCTTCCTCCCCAGGAGTCCTGCCACTGGAGCTGGGAAGGTACTTTTAGGTCATTCTGGTCGGATCATTGCCATGCAGTCTTGAGATGGACGGTCTGTGCCTCAGATGTTGCGCTGGTCTGTTCTCTGGTGCCTGGCCCAAGCGAAGCTGAGGTTTTGCTCTGCCTCTGAGCACAAGGGACATCGATTGCTGGAGTGAAGAGGTCTTCCCATTTCCACTGGATCTTCCCCATCCACCTTCTTCCGAGTAGCGTTGGACCATCACCTGCAACAATCCACAGAGGTAACTTGCGCACCACACCATTATGGATTACACTTACATCCGCACTGCCAAAGACTGGGATCAGCTCCTTAGTGTGTTGCGCAACTTTTCCTGTACTGGAACCAGCTCGGATCGTTTTTCGTTCAATAGCCTCTCAAAGGCATCCTGGCTCATCACTGACTGGCTTGCTCCTGTGTTCACTTCCATGAAGACTGGAACGCAGTTTATCTTGACTTCCATCTTCACTGGAGGACAATCGATGGTGCAGGTATACACTTCATACACTTCTTCTTGGGGCTGAGCTGCCTCTCTGGCCAAATTATCATACTCCCCGCTGGATTCAAAGTCATCTACCGACTCCTCTGCTAGACGGTGAGTCGTATTTCTTTTACACATAAGCTGGAGGTGGCCCTTCGTGTTACAGGCTTTGCATACATACTCAGCAAACTGACACTGGTGAGCCCTATGGTTTCCTCTGCAATGCCAGTATGGTGCTACTCGATTAGCACTCTTCGGCAGACTCTGAGTTCTGGAACCCTAAGGTCTGTGCTCTCTGCCCTGGGAAAAACCACGTTCTACAGTCTTGCCTGTGAAAGGCACCATTCTGTGTATAGTGCTTGCCGAGTTTGAGTCCACAGGATGAATAATTTGTTTGGTGCTGCAGGTTGAGGTCATGAACGCCTGACTGATGGCCTTCTGCAGGTTGACTGTGGTGTCAGCAGATAATAGCTTGTGAAGGAAGCTCTCGTGGCCAATTCCGATAATGAAGATGTCTCTCAATGCTTCATTGAGGTGCGTGCCAAAATCACATGGTGCCGCAAGTCTCCTGAGGTCGGCAGCATATTTTGCAATCTCCTGGCCCTCAGGTCTGCAGTGAGTGTAGAATCTGTGCCTAGCTGTGAGGATGCTCTTTTGGTTTTAGTTGGTCGTGAATTAGTTCAGTCAGCTCATCATATGTCTTATCCTTGGCCTTCGTGGGTGCCAGCAAGTCCCTGATGAGACGGTAAACCTCGGGCCCACAACTGGTCAGCAGTATAGCCTTACGCTTTTCTGCCAATGTGTCCGTCTCCCCTGCCAGGTCGTTTGCCACAAAATATTGCTTGAGCCTTTCCGTGAAGGCATCCCAATCCTCATCCTCTGCGAAATCTTTTAGTGTGCCAAAGGTAGCCATAATCGTGTGAAAGTCCGTATACTAGTCGCCAGTTGTTATGTCTGTAATGTACTTATGAATGACTCCATGAGGCAATGTGTTGTACTCAAACTGTAGTGACCTTGGTCCTTTATTCATAACTCCAGAGTGAGGCAGCCGCATGGTGGCTCCCCTTTTATACAGCCCCTGCCACCAGGGCAGGAAACCCCGGTCTCCACCAGTTGTACCCTCTAGTGGTGCCAGCATAGTATATACACAGTGTAAACCTTATTAATAGTACATCAGGTAAACAAGTCTTCGACTTATGCAACTATACAGTGACTACACAGAGTATATCTATAGTCTGTATATATAACTTTGTACTTTGTCTGTTCTATCACGGCAGTTTCACAAACTCCCAAATGTGCAAGAACTGTTTTTTTTACTCTCTCAATTTTGTCACAATGCACCAAGCGTAATATTGTTTACCTTGATCTTTTCACCCGTGTTTCTCCCTTTTTTCCAACAGTTCTCAACAGAGGAAACTTTAATTGAAATATATATGCTTATTTTTCAAGCCATAAACCACATCTATGGATGTTATACATGAAAGGAAATAATGAATGCCGCTGCGCACTTCAGTAAAGAAAGGGTTAGCTCCTCAACTCCGCAAAATCCCTACCTTCCCAGGACGATAATGTTTAAATTTGGATTATCAGATCAAGTGTCTTTCTTTCAGGCATTAAAGTTGACAGAGTATTATTTTGGAAGAATTGATCGAAATGCATTTTCTGACTGAATGGAGAAAACAGTTGTATATTCAATTATGAAACAATAGAAAATCTGGAAGCACTCAGCAGTTCATTCAGTATCTGTTGAAAGAACAGATAAGTGAAACACTTCAGGTAAACCCCATTGCACCCAAAACATTAACTGCCTGTTCTCTCCACAGATTTCTAACATTTTTTGTCTTTCTTATGATTTCCTTCTTATGCAAATTTTTGCTTTTTACATATCTGCAGTGGCCCTTTGGGGATAAAGTATGTGCCCTCCTTTCGTGGGTTTACACTTTTCTTTTCGATGTGAAGGTAAAGGCAATAAATCTGAGCTCTGAAATTTCATGCCATTTTAAGAGTAGCTTGAGTGCATGATTGAGGCAAGTCATTCTTTACACAACAAAATGGGGGCAAAAGCCCTTTCCACTGGTTTTCTGCACTAAAACCAATCCTGTCCCACACACATGTTGGTAATTCGCGTGATCCAGGCTAGAGAGTGGGCTCATTTACATATATTATAATGAAGGTCAGTGACACAGCAGTAATGAGCTTTCTGCTTTTACATTCACAATGCGCTTGGGGTTTGGATGAAAATTATAAGGTGCAGCTGTTGCCAGGATCAGATGAGACAGGTGAAAGTGAGCAGTTTATATGGTCGAAGAGTATGGAGAGTTTCAATAGTGATTTTTGCAGCTAGGCACAACATCCTGCAGCAATTTCTTTGGGCATTCTGAGTGTTTCTGAAGGAACAGCACACGATGGAGCAAAGAAAAGTCAGGCAGCATTTAAGGAGGATAGATTCCACCAGATATTAGCACTGCCCCCCCACCCCACCCTCGACTCCGCCAATAAAATATACAAGCAATATAGGTCGTATGAGGTCCTTCTTGAGGAAATGTGCACAATAAGAGTGCACTTCACCAATGAGGCAATAAAAGAGCCTGTCACCTACTGCATGAGGACCTGAAGTCACTTGCTGGCTATGAAAGTGATGACTGCACTCAACCTTTATGGCACAGGATCATTTTGGGCAACCAGACTTAGTAACAAAATCTCATGGGAGCTGCACTACAGAAGCTTAAGGAACAACATCTCATCTTTTGATTAGGCACTTTACAGCTTTCTGCACTCAACATTGAGTTCAACAATTTCCGATCATAACCTCTGCCTCCATTTTGGGGGCAGCTGTTACTGATTCTGCTATTTCCATTTACCCTCTTCCAGACCCATCTTTTGTTTCTTTACTTGTCCCAATACCATCTCTTTTTGCCTTGCGCCATCATCCCTTTTGTCTTTTAAACTCTCCTGTCTTCCATCCTATCAAAGATTTTCCTCCTCTCCTATCTTTCCCTGCCTCTGTACTTGCTTAAAACGTGTTATATCTCTAACTTTTTCCAGTTCTAACGAAAGGTCATCGATCTGAATCGTTAACTCTGTTTCTCTCTCCACAGATGCTGCCTGACCTGCTGAGTATTTCCAGCATTTTCTGTTTTTATTTAATGTATATTAAGAGTTACATTGATTAAACCAGCCTCAAACAGGAATACAGTACACTGCTGAGTGAGGTTATTAACTTCTAATTGCTAGATCAAAGACGCAGTTGGACACAGAAGTACATAAACTAATGGTATTTATTAGTACATCTACGATAACATAGTAACATCAAAGTTACACAAATTACTTGAGTAGATATTGCTAACTGATAAAATCTAAATCATTACAGGCAGAAATGTAAAGTAACTGTATCACAGAATCTGTGTTCGTGTATTTTCTTTGACTACAGTTAACAACATTACGTTCAATGTCCAAGATAACTATATAATTTAGCAAGATTATATTTACAATTTGGATTCAGAATATTGCTGATAGACAGCCGACTTTGAACAATAAGACTATCCCTTGCTGATATGAGCACAAACATACAACTTTGTCCTTCTGGGTTTGGTTGTTGTAGAGTTGGACAATTCTGTCTCCCACTAGAATGCTTGAATTCACCTTTGGGGTCTCCTGTGGTCAGTCATAGTCCGGCATCCTCTTCTCATAGTCCGGCATCCCAATTTAGCTAATTTTGCATGTACATTATCTCTATATTGTTACATGGTCACGTTTCTATCTCTCTCTTTTCAAGAGACTTGAGCTGTTGCATAACAGTATGATACACTTACATGGCACTATTTTGAAGACAAGTAGGGGAATTCTCCCAGTGTACTGACCAATATTTGTCCCACAACCAACATCACTATAAAAAAGATTATCTGGTCATTATCTCACTGCTGTTTGGACTTCGCTTTGCGTAAATTTGCTGCCGCATTTCCTACATTACAACAGTGACTACATTTCAAAAGTACTTCATTGGCTGTAAAGCTCTTTGGGACATTTTGAGATTGTAAAAGGGACAATATAAATGCAAGTCTTTCTTTTATCTATCAACATTTTTCAATAAGCAACAGCTAAACCAAGCATTGTCAGGAAATTAAGGCACCTAATCAGCCTTGAGAGACAATAATAGCAATTTAGCACCTCAACAAGTAGGTAATCAGTCTCTTGAACTAACGTAGACATCAGGGGCTCAATTTTCCCCAGTATTCTGCGCCGTTTTTTTGGCGCGCACCGCTTTTCTTGGCTTAAATTTAAATATCCAAGTTTCCCAAAAGTTTCTGTGCCAGGGTAACTCAGTTAGTTACGATTTTTTTAGGTTAGTATTTTTTTGCGTCATAGGGGGCACAGGGAGTAACCTGATGTGTGCACCAGTTTTTCAGATTTATGCAAATTTGGGCAACTTACATTTTTCCTAGGATGACATATGTGACCACTCCCAAGAAACCTTCTGGGCACTTAAGAAAAATCAGCGCACATTAAAAAATCGGTGCAGAAAGACGCCATTGTTTTTATGTGAACTTTTGCAGGGAGTCAAGAAGACATTAAATATGCATCATGAAGCTTAATTTTTTCAAACTCAAAATGGAGAAAATGGAATTCTAATGCAATTCGTTCATTTTGGATTTTCTTCAAAATGCCACACCACCACCAAATGTCTCCACACCGGGCTCAAGGGTCAGAGTGTCGGCCGGCATAATCGCTCCCTCGCCTGCACACAGGGGCTCGGGGCTCAGCTTCAAAAGCCCACGGTGGGTGGTTGGGTGGGGTGGGGGGGGGGGGGAACGGGTGGAAGCCGAACTGAAGGGATGAGAAGCCTTACACTATACAGCAGCTTCAAAATAAGTCCGGGGTGGCAGCGGGGTGTTGTTGTTTGCCGAGTTCCTGTGTCTGGGCAAGGGAGCCATTCTGCTGGACAACCCTTGAGATCAATGAGGAGATGTTCGGTGGTGGGGGTGGTACTTTGAAAAAAAATCAAAAATTAATGAATTGCATAAGATTTCTTTGCTCTAAATGTCCTCATTGAATGTCTAGCTTCCCGTTCTAAACAAGCCTATTGCACATGTGCAGACCAGGGTGTGGACCATGCTAGGGCATCGATCTTGGGGAGAGAGAAAGGAGAGAAGCTTTAACTCCTTGTCCTGCTGTTTTGAGCTTCTTGCAAAGGTACAATTTAATTATGGGGCAATATTGACAATGCCATACTTTGTGCAAGCCTTTTGCATGATGGTGCTGCGGAAGAGATGATTGATTCGACGTCATCGCATGAGGAATCTCAGAGCACATAGGATGATGGGCAGGAGGCCCTACCCACATTGGGTATATCGAGACAGGTGTTCATACCTGCACCTGAGTGATGCCGACTGTGTGAGAATGCTGTGTTTCTGCAAAGAAGTTGTAACTGAGATCTGTGAGTTAGTAAAAGCAGACCTACAACTTAGAAGTGTCAGGATGACTGCTTGGTCAGTTGAAGTGAAGGTTACAGCTGCACTTTCATTCTATGCATCTGGATCATGCCAGGCCACAATTGGGGAAGTGTGCGCTATTTCTCAACATGCAACACATATCTGCATTCGGCAGGTGGCTGCTGCACTCTATGCCTGGAGGAATGACTACATAAAGTTCCCCTTGAACGCCCAGGCAATGTGTGACAGGCTGTGGGCTTCTCTAGGATTGCTGGCTTCCCAAAGGTACAGGGCTGCATTGATTGTACCCACATTATCTTGCTAACACCTTTGGAGAATTCCGAGATGTACAGGAACAGAAAAAGCTTCCACTCCATGAATGTGCAACTCGTGTGTGACGACATGTATCGCATTATGTCAGTTGATGTGAGAGAACATGGGTGCACCGTTTATCCTAATCGAGAGCGTTATATCTGCCATGTTTCAGCAGCAGCCACAAGGACAGAGCTCGCTGCTGGGAGACAAAGGGTACGGCCTCGCCACCTGGCTCATGTTGCCCCTACATGTAACCCAGACGGAAGCTGACCGGGAATACAAGATGTCGCACATTGCGATGCGCAGCATCATAGAAAGGACCATTGGCATCTTGAAACAGCGTTTTCAATGCCTGGACCATTCCCCTGAGATTGTCAGACAGTTCACTGTTGTGTGCTGCATGCTGCATAACAACCATCATGAGCTAGTAGAAGACCCACCTGAGGTGAGAGTGGCTGATGATGAGGAGGAAGATGCAGATGACGAGGAGGAGGACGAGGAAGCCATGCAACTACCTGAACCCTGTCATGTATGTACTTTTAGGATCACTAGCCACGAGATGGCATCATTGTTGGAGGCCATTGGGCTGCACGCGCTGGTGTGCAGCCCAAGTATAAAAGGCCAGCCATTTTGCATATTAGTCACTTTGGGCCTTAATAAAGCAGAGCCAAGGTTATACCTCTTGGAGTTAAACAGTACTCAGTCTAACAGTTATTGCATACACAACATTTGGCATTGAGGCAATAAGAACCTTTGCATGCAAAAATGAGCACAATTGGATTGTTGGAGCGATTTGTGGAAGGAGAAGATTGGGCAGACTTTGTGAGCCGTTTGAGCCAGTTCTTCGTGGCCAACAAAATGGAGGAGGTCAGCGATGGAAATCGGTGCCAGGCGGTGTTCCTCACGGTTTACGGTCCAAAAATTTATGGTCTGATAAAGAATCTACTCCTGCCTATGAGTCCAAAAGAGAAGACATATGAAGAATGATGCACACTGGTACAGGACCGTCTTAAGCCAGACGAAGGCATCATCATCTCAAGAAATAGATTTTATACGCACGTTTGCTCAGAGAGCCAGAATGCGACGGAATTTGTTGCCGACCTGAGACATCTAGCGGGACTGTGTAAGTTCGGGGCTGTGTTGGCAGACATGCAGCAGGACTTCTTTGTAATCGGCATAAACCACGAGGTGATCCTGCGTAAACTACTGGCGGTGGCGACGCTGGACTTGAACAGGGCCATCACGATCGCTCAGTCATGCATGACGACGGATAGAAGTCTAAAGCAGATATCAGTGAAAAATCGAAACTCGGCAAGTACTGTAAATATTGATTCGGCGTTCGGCAGAGCGGCACATGGCAGGGCCTATGCGACTGCGTATGCGAAACCTGTGGCTGCCCAAAGTCCACCAGCGGGAATGCATCCATGTTGGCGTTGTGGGAGAAATCACCGGCACCAGCAGTGTCGATTTAAGCAATATAGTTGCAAAGGCTGTATGAGAGTGGGGCATCTCCAGTGCAAGTATCCGCAGATGGGCAAGCATGCTGCGACACACCACATGGAGGATGATGGTCAGACTAGCGTGGATCCGGATATGCAATCCAAGATATCAGAGGAGGAAGTGTATGGACTGGACTCATTCCTAACTAAGAGCAAACCGATAATGATCAATGTGAAATTTAGTGGGGTGCCGGTATCGATGGAACTGGACACGAGGGCGAGTCAATTGATAATGAGCCAGACGGCATCCGACAAGCTGTGGGATACTAAGGCTGTGAGGCCCAGACTGAGTCCAGTCAATGCCAAGTTGTGCACGTACACCAAAGAACTCACAACAGTGATTGTCAGTGCCACCATTAAAGTGTCGTATGACGGTCCGGTTCACGAGTTACCACTATGGATTGTCCCAGGCAATGGCCCAACACTGTTCAGCAGGAATTGGCTTGAAAAAAATCAGATACGACTGGAACGACATCAAGGTGCTGTCGTCGGAGAAAGATACATGTGCCCAAGTACTGAGCAAGTTTTCCTCGCTTTTCGAACCAGTCATCGGCAACTTCACGGGAGCCAAGGTGCAGATCCACGTGGACTCGGATGCAAGATCCGTCCATCACAAAGCTCGGGCAGTTCCGTATATGATGAAGGAGAAGGTCAAAATCGAACTGGACAGACTCCAGTGTGAAGGGATCATATCACTGGTTGAATTTAATGAATGGGCCAGCCCCATTGTTCCTGTGCTGAAAAGTGACGGCACAGTCAGAATCTGTGGAGATTACAAGGCTATGATCAACAGGGTTTTGAAACAGGATCAGTATCCGTTACCGAAGGCTGATGACTTGTTTGCAACACTAGCCGGGGGGAAGTCGTTCACCAAACTGGACTTGACGTTGGCCTACATGACACAGGAGCTGGTCGAGACGTCGAAGAGACTTACATGTATTAACACGCATAAAGGACTGTTTATTTATCACAGGTGCCCTTTTGGAATTTGCTCAGCTGCAGCAATATTTCAGAGGAACATGGAGAGTCGACTGAAGTCTGTTCCCAGATCCGTCGTGTTCCAAGATGACATCCTGATCATAGGTCGTGACTCCGAGGAACATCTGAACAACCTGGAAGAGGTTCTACATCGTCTGGACAAAGTGGGGCTCAGACTGAATCACTCGAAGTGCGTCTTCATGGCACCAGAAGTCGAATTCCTGGAGAGGAAAATTGCTGCTGATGGCATCAGGCCCATGGATGCAAAAGCCAGGGCCATCAAGGATGCACCCAAGCTGCAGAATGTGACAGAGCTGCACTAGTTCCTGGGTCTACTCAACTACTTGGGTAACTTCCTACCTAAATTGAGCACCTTATTAGAACCACTGCACATGCTGCTATGAAAAGGCGACAACTGGGGGTGGGGTGCGTCTCAAGACAGAGCTTTTGAGAAATCCACTAATCTGCTTTTCTCTAACAAGCTGCTGGTACATTATGACCCACGTAAACGTTTAGTATTGGCCTGTGATGCTTCGTCATATGGAATTGGTTGCGTATTCCAACAAGCTATTGAGTTGGGTAAACTTCAACCAGTCGCGTATGCTTCAAAAAGTTTGTCTAAAGCGGAAAGAGCTTACAGCTTGGTAGAGACAGAAGCACTAGCCTGTGTGTATTTGGTTAAAAAGATGCATCAGTACTTGTTAGGTCTTCGGTTTGAACTGGAGACAGATCACAAGCCATTCATTTCACTGTTCTCTGAAAACAAAGGTATCAATACCCACCTCGAACATAATTCAGAACATATACAGGATCATTTACAGAAATATCGCGTAAGACAGCTGCGCGATCGTGATATCCTTGCTGACATTATCTGCTTATGATTATGTCATTCGCCACAGACCTGGCACCGAGAATTGTGCCGATGCTTTGAGCCATCTGCCGTTGCCCACACCGGAGGTGGAAATGCCACAACCGGCGGACCTATTGTTAGTTATAGATGCTTTTGAGAGTGAAGGAGCCTCTGTCACGGCTCAACAAGTTAAGACCTAGACCAGCCAGGACCCGATTTTATCAGTGGTGAAGAGTTGCCTCCTCAAAGGTGGTTGGTCTGCCATACCCAAGCAAATGTGCGAGGAGACCAAACTTTACATTCGTCGCAAAGACGAACTGTCTATTCAGTCGGATTATATACTGTGGGGCAATCGTGTTGTTATGCCCAAGAAAGGGAGAGAGAAATTTGTACATGAGCTACATAGCACACATCCCGGCATTGTAATGATGAAAGCCATCGCCAGGTCTCATGTATGGTGGCCGGGAATTGACTCTAAGCTGGAATCATGTGAGCATCAGTGCAACACTTGCATGCAGCTCAGCAAAGCACCAGCGAAATCGTCGCTGAGTCTGTGGTCATGGCCGTTCAAACCATGGTCCAGGATCCACATAGACTTTGCAGGTCCCTTCCTGGGGAAGATGTGTTTAGTTGTGGTGGATGCATATTCAAAGTAGATAGAGTGTGTAATCATGTCATCCAGCACATCCACAGCTCCCATTGAGAATCTCAGTGTCATGTTCGTGACACATGGTCTGCCTGACATCGTTGTTATCGACAACGGATCGTGCTTCACCAGTCAGGAGTTTCAAGAGTTCATGAAACTCAATGGTATCAAACATGTAAGGTCAGCACCGTTCAAACCTGTATTCAATGGACAAGCAGAACGTGCTGTCCAAATCATAAAGCTGAGTATGAAGCGAGTAACCCAAGGGTCACTGCTGACCCACTTGTCATGCATACTGCTGAGTTACAGGACAAGACCACACACGCTTACCGGGGTCTCGCCTACTGAACTAATGATGAAGAGCGGTCTTAAGACCAAGCTATCTCTTGTACACCCTGACTTGAATAATCATATTGAATATAGAAAACAAAATCAGCAAGAGTATCACAATCGCGCAGCTGTGTCACATGATATTTCTGAAAATGATCCTGTATATGTTCTGAATTATGGTCAGGGTCCCAAGTGGATCGCTGGTACTGTCATGGCCAAGGAGGGCAACAGAGTATTTATTGTTAAGCTCAAAATTGGGCAAGCATGCAGGAAACATATGGATCGGACAAAGCTGCGGCACACAGACGAACCGGAACAGTCGGAGGAAGAGACAATCGACGACCAACCAACCTACCCTCAGTCATCAGAGGATTCAGTGGTTATCAGTGATCGGGACTTTCAATCACTGACATGTTCAATGAAAATGAAATGGACTTTCAATCCCTGACATGGCCATTGCCACTCCCACCAGGTCAGCCACCCAGCCACCACTCACAACAGATTCCGAACACTCACCTAAGGCTGGAGTTGAACTGAGATGGTCAACCTGGGAGCGTAAAACACTGGAGCGTCTCAATTTGTAAATGACTGTGTTAATATCTCAGAGGGGGGTATTGTCATTTTGGGATCACTAGCCACTAGATGGCGTCACTGTTGGAGGCCATTGGGCTGCACGCACTGGTGTGCAGCCTAAGTATAAAAGGCCAGCCATTTTATATATTAGTCACTTTAGGCCTGAATAAAGCAGAGCCAAGGTAATATCCCTTGGAGTTAAACAGTACTCAACAGTACTTATTGCCTACACAAGACGAGGAAGCCATGGAACTACCTGAACCCGGAGGTGGAGGAGGATGGGCCATCATGCGCCTTTAATGATTGCTCGAGTATTGCGCCAGCAGCTCATCTGTGAATGCTTTGCTGCCTGAAGGCCCAACGGCAACTATTCCAAATGGACCATGTTTACTGTTTGCACCTGTTTCGTAATGTTGTGTTGTGTTCATGGAACAAATAATGGAAATGATTTTTCTTTAGGTTCAAAAAGTTGTGTTAATAATGGAACAAATAATGGAAATGATTCTTCTTCACATAGAAACATAGAAGCAGGAGTAGGCCATTCGGCCCTTCGAGCCTGCACCACCATTCAATATGATCATGATTGATCATGCAATTTCAGTACCCCATTTCTGATTTCTCTCCATACCCCTTGATCGCTTTAGCCGTAAGGGCCACATCTAACTCCCTTTTGAATATATCTAACGAACTGGTCTCAACAACTTTCTGGGGTAGAGAATTCCACAGGTTCACAATTCTCTGAGTGAAGAAGTTTCTCCTCATCTCGATCCTAAATGGCTTACCCCTTATCCTTAGACTGTGATCCCTGGTTCTGGACTTCCCCAACATCGGGAACATTCTTCCTGCATCTAACCTGTCCAATCCCGTCAGAATTTTATATGTTTCTATGAGATCCCCACTTATTCTTATAAATTCCAATGAATATAAGCCTAGTCGATCCAGTCTTTCCTGTTTTTGCCACCAAAGTGGATAACCTCACATTTATCTACACTATACTGCATCTACCATGCATTTGCCCACTCAACTAACCTGTCCAAATCACCCTGCAGCCTCTTAGCATCCTCCTCACAGCTCACACTGCCACCCAGCTTAGTTTAAAACGTTGTGTTAATAATGGAACAAATAATGGAAATGATTCAGTTATAATTTAATATATATTTTATTCAAAAATTTAACACATGTTTGTACTTAACTTAACTTTACTAAAAATATTCTTGACCCAAACTTTAAAGTTTTCAGTTAAGATCACTTACAAACTTTAAAATTACTTACAAACTCTAAGATCACTTAAAAACTTTAAGATCACCTACAAACTTTTAAACTTTTAAATTTACATAACTTAAAAAAAACTTTCAATTTGAGAACAGTTACAATGGTAACAACAATAATCATCATATCATATCTGTTGTGTATGGAGAAGGAGTCAGACTGAAAACTGTGAGCTCAAAGTAAAGTGTTACCTTAGTCTTTTATTGCAGGTCTCCAGAGTGCCTCTCCAACCTGTGAAGCCTCCTTAAATATCTGTGCTCCCAAGGGATTGTGGGATCCCTTGGGATTCCAGGGGATGAGCCCTCTGGTGGCTGTACAGAGTAAATACAAGTCCACATAGATAACAACACTCCCCCTGCCCAAAGTCAATAGTGTAACTTTTTACAATATGAGTCGATCTGGGGCCCTTCTTGCCCTGGTTGATCGTCTCGGTGTGAAAGCTGGTGTTGTTGAATCATTTGTTGGGCCCTCGCTGGGCTGCTATGCAGCTGGCCTTGCTGGGCTGCCTGGTGTGTTGATCCCTGCAGGGCTGCTGTGGATGATGGGTTCTGCTTCGTGGTCAACCGTGGTGCCGGTTGCCACTGGTGTGTATGTTGGGGGATCAAAAAAGGTAGGGTCCAAGGTGGGTTGCTCAGGATAGTCTGTGAATCTGAGTTTGATTTGGTCCAAGTATTTCCAGTGAATGAGTCCATTTGAAAGTTTGACCCGAAACACCTTGCTCCCCTCTTTGGCCACGACAGTGCCGGGAAGCTACTTGGTACCTTGTCCACAATTGAAAACAAATATAGGATCATTGATTTCAATCTCATGTGATACATTTGCATTATCATGGTATGCACTTTGTTGAAGCCGCCTGCTCTCTACCTGTTCATGTAGATCAGGGTGAACTAACAAGAGCCTTGTCTTAAGTGCTCTTTTCATGAACAGTTAAGCAGGTGGGATCCCAGTGAGTGAGTGGTGTCTAGTGCGATAGATAAGCAGGATTCGGGATCGGCGAGTCTGCAGTGAGCCTTCAGTTACCCTCTTCAAGCCTTGCTTGATGGTTTGCACTGCTCTCTCTGCCTGACCATTGGACGCTGGTTTAAAGGGGGCAGATGTGACATGTTTGATCCCGTTACGGGTCATGAATTCTTTGAACTCAGCACTGGTAAAATATGGCCCGTTGTCGCTCACCTGGACATCGGGTAGGCCGTGTGTGGCAAACATGGCCTGCAGGCTTTCAGTAGTGGCAGGGGACATGCTAGCCGACATTATCTCACATTCAATCCACTTGGAATAAGCGTCTATAACCACAAGGAACATTTTACCCAAGAATGGGCCTGCATAGTCGACGTGTACCCTAAACCACGGTTTGGAGGGCCAAGACCATAAACTTAGCAGCGCCTCCCTGGGTACATTACTTAACTGCAAGCGTGTATTACATCTGTGAACGCAGGACACTAAGTCCGCATCGATACCGGGCCACCACACGTGGGATCTGGCTATCGCTTTCATCATTACGATGCCTGGGTGGGTACTATAAAGATCATTGATGAAGGTGTCTCTGCCCTTCTTGGGGACCACTACTCGATTGCCCAACAGAAGGCAGTCTGCCTGTATAGATATTTCATCTTTGCGCCGCTGGAACGGCTTTATCTTTCATGCATTTCCACTGGGACACTGGACCAGCTCCCGTGAAGCACACAGCTTTTGACTAGAGATAATAAGGGGTCCTGGCTTGTCCAGGTTTTGGATCTGCCAGGCAATGATGGGTGATTGCTCACTCTCAAATGCTTCCATAACCATGGCTAGATCTGCGGGCTGCGCCATTTCCACCCCCGTGCTGGGCAATGACAGCCTACTGAGAGCATCGCCGCAGTTTTCTGTGCCTGACCTGTGGTGGATGGCATAGTTGTATGCGGACAATGTGAGTGCCCATCTCTGGATGCGGGCCAATGTGTTGGTATTTATCCCGTTACTCTCGGAAAACAGGGATACAAGTGACTTTTGGTCAGTTTCCAATTCGAATTTTAGCCCAAACAGGTATTGATGCATTTTCTTTACCCCATAGACACACGCTAACGCTTCTTTTTCAATCATGCTGTAGGCTCTCTCAGCCTTAGACAGACTCCTGGATGCATAAGCAACTGGTTGCAGTTTCCCGAAATCATTAGCTTGTTGCAATACACACCCGACGCCATATGACGACGCATCACATGCTAGTACCAAACGCTTACATGGATCATACAACACAAGAAATATGTTTGAGCATAACAATTTTCTCGCTTTTACAAAGGCATTTTCTTGGCTTTTGCCCCAAACCCATTCGTCTTCTTTTCATAGTAAAACATGTAATGGTTCTAGCAGTGTGCTGAGACCCGGTAAGAAGTTACCAAAGTAGTTCAAGAGTCCCAGAAAAGACCGCAGCTCCGTCACGTTCTGTGGCCTCTGTGCGATCTCGATTGCCTCCGTCTTCGCGTTGGTGGGCCTGATGCTGTCCGCCGCAATCCTCCTTCCCAAGAACTCCACTTCAGGCGCCAGGAAAACGCACTTCGAGCGTTTTAACCTGAGCCCCACGTGGTTGAATCGACTAAGAACCTCCTCCAGGTTCTGCAGGTGCTCGACTGTGTTTCGACCTGTGACCAAGATGTCATCCTGGAAGACCACGGTGTACGGGACCGACTTCTGTAAACTTTCCATGTTTCTCTGGAATATCGCCGACGCTGATCGGATTCCAAACGGGCATCTGTTATAAACAAAAAGACCCTTGTGCATGTTGATGCAGGTGAGGGCCTTCGATGATTCCTCTAGTTCCTGCGTCATGTAGGCTGAAGTCAGATCCAGCTTCGTGAACGTCTTTCCTCCCGCTAGCGTTGCAAAGAGGACAATAGGACTGGCCCACTCGCTGAACTCGATCGGTGAAATGATGCCCTCTCTTTGCAGCCGGTCTAGCTCGATCTCAACCCTTTCTCTCATCATGTACGGTACCGCTCTCGCCTTGTGATGGATGGGTCGCGCCCCCGGAATTAGGTGCATCTGCACTTTTGCTCCTTGAAATTTCCCGATGCCTGGTTCGAACAGCGAAGGAAATTTGTTTTAAAGACCTGGGCACACAAAGTGTTGTCAGCGGGCGATAGCGCTCGGATGTCATCCCAGTTCCAGCGTATCTTTCCCAGCCAGCTCCTGCCAAGCAGCGTGGGACCATCGCCGGTACCACCCAGAGTGGTAGCTTGTGCACCCCACTCCATCGTAGGAGACCTTTACGGTAGCACTGCCGATTATGGGAATCAGTTCTTTCGTGTAAGTTCTTAGTTTCGTGTGAACTGGAGTTAAGACTGGCCTTGAGGCCTTGTTGCACCACAACCTTTCGAAAGTCTTTTTGCCCATGATGGACTGGCTCGCGCCCGTGTCCAGCTCCATTGACACTGGGAGTCCATTTAGTTCAGCATTCAGCATTATCGGGGGACAATTCATGGTGAATGTGTGCACCCCATGTACCTCTGCCTCCTCTATCTGAGGCTCTGGTTCGTCGTGATCCTCCGTGGATCTGTCTTCCTCTGCAACATGGTGGTTTGCAGGTTTAACAGGCGTAGCAGCTCACCTGCACACTCGTTGGAGGTGTCCCATTATACCACAGCCCTTGCAAACGTACCCTTTGAATCAGCATGAATGGAAACGATGATCACCCCCACAGCGCCAACAAGGTTTTAATGGCCTTGCATTCATCACCCTTGATGGTTGACTCTGAGTCATCTGCAGACGTGTAGCTGCAGGTATGTGTGACCTGCCCTGTACGTTACGATTCAAAAACAACATCACTTTGTTCACAGTACTTGTAGCAGTACTTGTGTACTGAGAGATTTGCTTCGTATTGTCACTGGTGGCAATGAATGCCTGGGCTATCGCTATGGCCTTACTCAAGGTTGGGGTCTCTACAGTCAAAAGTTTGCGAAGTATGGTTTCGTGGCCAGTTCCAAGTACGAAAAAGTCTCTGAGTATGTGCTCCAAATTCGCAATGTCCTGCAAGGCGTCTTAGCTCGGTAACATAATTCGTCGTGATCCTCCGTGGATCTGTCTTCCTCTGCAACATGGTGGTTTGCAGGTTTAACAGGCGTAGCAGCTCGCCTGCTCACTCGTTGGAGGTGTCCCATTGCTGACATGGATTGAGAACTGGTTGTCAGACAGGAAGCAAAGAGTAGGAGTAAATGGGGACTTTTCAGAATGGCAGGCAGTGACTAGTGGGGTACCGCAAGGTTCTGTGCTGGGGCCCCAGCTGTTTACACTGTACATTAATGATTTAGACGAGGGGATTAAATGTAGTATCTCCAAATTTGCGGATGACACTAAGTTGGGTGGCAGTGTGAGCTGCGAGGAGGATGCTATGAGGCTGCAGAGTGACTTGGATAGGTTAGGTGAGTGGGCAAATGCATGGCAGATGAAGTATAATGTGGATAAATGTGAGGTTATCCACTTTGGTGGTAAAAACAGAGAGACAGACTATTATCTGAATGGTGACAGATTAGGAAAAGGGGAGGTGCAGCGAGACCTGGGTGTCATGGTACATCAGTCATTGAAGGTTGGCATGCAGGTACAGCAGGCGGTTAAGAAAGCAAATGGCATGTTGGCCTTCATAGCGAGGGGATTTGAGTACAGGGGCAGGGAGGTGTTGCTACAATTGTACAGGGCCGTGGTGAGGCCACACCTGGAGTATTGTGTACAGTTTTGGTCTCCTAACCTGAGGAAGGACATTCTTGCTATTGAGGGAGTGCAGCGAAGGTTCACCAGACTGATTCCCGGGATGGCGGGACTGACATATCAAGAAAGACTGGATCAACTGGGCTTGTATTCACTGGAGTTCAGAAGAATGAGAGGGGACCTCATAGAAACGTTTAAAATTCTGACGGGGTTCGACAGGTTAGATGCAGGAAGAATGTTCCCAATGTTGGGGAAGTCCAGAACCAGGGGTCACAGTCTAAGGATAAGGGGGAAGCCATTTAGGACCGAGATGAGGAGGAATTTCTTCACCCAGAGAGTGGTGAACCTGTGGAATTCTCTACCACAGAAAGTTGTTGAGGCCAATTCACTAAATATATTCAAAAAGGAGTTAGATGAAGTCCTTACTACTAGGGGAATCAAGGGGTATGGTGAGAAAGCAGGAATGGGGTACTGAAGTTGCATGTTCAGCCATGAACTCATTGAATGGCGGTGCAGGCTAGAAGGGCCGAATGGCCTACTCCTGCACCTATTTTCTATGTTTCTATGTTTCTATGTCACTTCCTGGTCTTCATACCTTTTGTAGGTGTAGAACCGGTACTTCGCCATCAGAACGCTTTCCTTCGGGTTCAAATGGTCTCGGACCATTGTGCACAAATCGTCGTACGATTTCTCCTTGGGTTTCGCTGGAGTGAGCAGATTCTTCATGAGGCCATACTTTGGTGCCCCACAGACGGTGAGGAGGATCGCCCTTCGTTTGGCAGCGCTCTCTTCCCCATCTAGCTCGTTGGCCACAAAGTATTGGTCGAGTCGCTCCACAAAAGTTTCCCAATCATTTCCCTCTGAAAATTTTTCCAGGATGTCCACTGTGCTCTGCATCTTTGAGTTCGCTATCTGTATCTCGTTGCCAGTTGTTTGTATGAAAAAGAGTCAGATACTGTGAGCTCAAATTAAAGTGTGACCTTAGTCTTTTATTGCAGGTCTCCAGAGTGCCTCTCCAACCTGTGAAGCCTCCTGAAATACGCGTGGTGACCGTTGCACATCAACCACCACACGGGCTTGACAGAGCTAGGCCTTTATCCAGTGGCAAGGGTTAAACAGGACGACTGGAGACCTACTCTGTTGCATGGACCTAGTACGCACATATATCGCAGTGTGGGCTGGTCCTTGCTGTCCCTGGGCCCTCGGCTCTTCTGGACCCAGTACCCTCATTTGCCGCACCTCCGCCACGATCTCCCGCCGTTCCTCCGACACAAACATTCGCTGCACCTGCGCCATGATCTCTCACCGCTCCTCCGCCAAAAGACTCACCGTACCTCTGCCACGATCTCCCGCTGCACCTCCGAACCAAACATTCACCGGACCTCCGCCATGAAGCATAATCAGACAAAGTTTGACACCAAACCACACAAGAAGATATAGGACAGATGACCAACAGCTTGGTCAAAGAGGTAGGTTTTAATTATGTCTTTATAAAAAGACTTGCATTTATACAGAGCCGCCACGACCCCAGGATGTCCCAAAGCTCCCCACAGTACCTATGAAGTGTATTCACTGCTGCAATGCAGCAAACAGCTACCATCCTGCGCACACCAAGCTCCCACAAACAGCAACGTGACAACAAGCAATCCATCCGCCCCAGTGATGCCCGTTGAGGGACAAACACTGGCCCAGCACACTGGGTATATATAAACATCAACAACAACAGCAGCAAAGAAAGGCTGCACCCATCTCTCCTCCACCTTACTCTAAGACCGCCCGCTGCGCTTGGTCTTGTTGACTCCACCCCTGCCTGCAGGCACAGCGTTTCTCAGTTTGATACCAAGCTTATTCATTCGAGCAGCTCGGGTAATGCGCATTTCTTGATGGGGGGTGTGAGCAGGCGGTAATGTGGAAGGCCCGGCTTGGGTCTCTTCAGAGGCTGGTCTTGGGATTGGTATGGGAGTGGCAGTTGATTCTGTCAATGGCTGCGGGGTCCAGGCATGTTCCCTTATTGCAGCAGCTAACTCTGACATTCCCTCCCTTAGGTGCCCTGGCAGTATTTCAACTACCTGCAACATTCCCTCCCTCATGTTTACCGACCGTGTATCAATTATTTGCAACATTTCCTCCCTCATGTTCATCAACATTGTATCAGCTGCCTGAGGCATACCTTCCCTCATGTGCCCGGACAGTGTCCCCATTTCTCGTGAGAGTGTTGTTACTACTCCCGACAGTCCCGATACCTCATCCCCCACCCTACTGATGGTGTCCAGGAGTGATTGCGTAAGGTCAATGCTCTCCACACTCATTGCCATCATCTGAACCACATCTGTTAGATCCTGCACCTCAGGAGAGTGCAGTCGAGCTCTCCTTCCCCTCCGCACCCTGGGTGTGCCTCGCTGCATCCCACTGGGACCCACAGCCTTGTGCGGTGGGTCTCTGGGTGTCTCTCGCTGCACCCCACTGGAATCCCCAGCCTTGGACGCTGAGAAACCATGGAATGTCCCATCACTCGTACCACTCAGGAAAAGGGCTGGCATCTCAATGGACAGCACCTGCACCACTTCCAGAGTGAGTACAACAGTGAGGGCATTATCCATCCCCTCCCCCTGCCCCGCCCACTTCCCCTCACCCCCATGCTCTTGGTCTGGAAGGTGGGATTGGAAGATGTTCTCCACTTCAGGCTCATCCGTGTCTGAATCTTATTCTGCATCAGCTTCAGCCTCGTCAGGATTGGCCTCAAGTTCTGCAAAATATAACAAATGATTCACAGCAGAGGAGGGGGCAGGGTGACATGAGTAGGCTCACACAGCACAGACAGCAGGCTGATTTGAAGGACCACGGTGAATGATAGCACATTTCATCAACGGAAGCGTAGCTGTAGGAGACATCCCCATGAACCGAAGCATGGCTAGCCCGCACAGTACTTAACATTTAGCAAAGCCAGACTGGGGAATTTGCAGGACTTACCCCCTCCCTCGAGTGTGGGCCCAGCTTGTGCAGTGGTGGTTGCTTTTCTCCAGGCAGGACCAATCAAAGCAGCGACCCTGTCTTCCAAGGGTGTCAGTGGGTGCAGATTTGCCGGGCCTCCTCCTGTTCGAGTTCTTTCCCTTTTGTTGTGTGCCACCTTCCTCTGCACAGATGAAAATATAACTTTTTAGCGAGGGTGTCTTTCTGCTGGCTGGGACTTATACATATGGTCACATTTACAATTACAATTCCAGTGAATAAATGAAAATATTACTTGCACTAACTACTTGACCAAGGTCCTGCCACTTCTTTTTGCACTGGCCTGCAGACTTCGGGATGGTCAGCATTGCACAGTAATCTTCTGCAAGTTGGTTCCAGCATTTCTTCATTTCTTTTGGTGAAACTTTTATGTGACCTCAGCTGGTGTTCATCTGGCCTCAATTACAGTAACTAGTGCCTCCACATCGTCCTGTGAGAAATTCTTGGTCCTTGAGCCATGTTGCATATTGTATTGCAGATCTGATTTTTCCACTGAGAATTAAAGTTCTCACACACAACTGGCTCTTTAAAAATGGCCGAATGCAGACCGGGAGCTGTACTGCGCCCATAGCAGTCACGTCAAAAAAGTCAATTTTTTTTTACGCATGCGCAGAAGTGGGTCATCGTTTTTTTGGTGCAGATATTAGGCTCCACCCCCCCAAAGCTAAAAGGCAGGCTGCGCGGCGCCAATTTCAAAAAATAGAACTGGGAAACTTGCAAGTTATTTTTTTGGAGTAGTCGGGGCCAAAAAAACAGGCGTAACACTTGCAATATGTCAAAAAACGGCATTGGGGAAAATTGAACCCGATATGAGCTTGCTGGAATATATTAGTTGGAATATTGCAACTTAATGGTGCAGAATACAAGAAAGATGCATCTTATTGAGGTAGATATGTACGTCATAATAAATAAAATACTGTTGAGGAATACTGCAATCTTAAGCATGGGATGGACCCTATTCCACTCCACATTCTGGGACGCAGGCCCAAGAAAAAATAATAAGGCAACAGAACACAATCTTGACCTAGAGAAGAACTTGGCAAGGGGTTCAAAAAGAATTAACAATGTTAAGAGAAGTAATGAAACAATAGCAAACAACTTCGAGATCAGGAGGACCACCAGGGAGGACCAGAGCTATTAAAAATTTTTAAACAGCCAAAAAGGCTATGTCTAAACGAAGAATTTTCAAACTTTGAAATCTTAGCAGTACGCCTTGCCTTCCTGGACTGCATATCAGAAATTCAGGCGTGTACTGCACATCATTTTCCAACCATTAATTGAAATGGTTGTGTGCACTCATATTTCCAATATGTGTTTCTGGCAAGCAAGATGAAGTCATAGACTGCAAAGTCAGAAAACAGCTGCTTAATTATTTGGCCTCAAGAGTCTAGAAGGGGATAACAGAGATCAATATATTAGCCAACAGTGAACCTAATAAACCTTGGGGATGGTCCCTGGCAATTGGGAAGGGGACAGGGTTGGCGATCGGTTCAGGGGTTAGAAGGGGGGGGGGTAATGTTGGTAGCGAGCGCGGCATGAAATGGACACTGGTGCTTAATGAGGGTGGTAAGTGGGCCATGATTGCGGGGGGGGGGGGGGAAAGAGAGAAGCCGCAATCAGCAAAGGGGAGGCAGAAGGCTTCCTTGAGGGGCCGGGGAAAGCACTCCTGCTCCTCCTATCCCACAAGGAGTGCTGCAAAAGGCACGTAGTAGAACAAATTAATCAGGGGGAAAATTAATTTAGTAAAGTTAAAATCTTAGGCAAGAAAGGCTGAAAGAAAAGACATACATGTGTTCATGGTGGAATAGCTGAGCCCTGCATTCCAGTAACCAACTGTTCACGCCTTATTGAACTCATTAATCTAAGAACAGAATGTATTTTGCTGCTATCAGAACTAAAACAAAGAACAGGGGTTATTAGGAGTTGGGGCTGAGGTCAACTCCTAATAACCCCTGAACCGCTATACCAAGACAAATGGCCACTGATGAAGACAGTGCTCATAAAATAACAAATGACAGGGGCCACCTCGGGTTATACGAGATGACAGGAGACAAAGTCTCTTTGAGACATCCAGCTCTATTTATCAAACCTAGTCAAGGACAACCAGCACACCGGCAATGAGCCTGGGAAAGGAATTCACAGAAATGATGTAGCACGTGAAGCGAGAATTAAAGAGTTAAACATGTTTTCGATTAGGAAGGCAAAAACACAATTTGCTGATGTGGCTTAATTAGCAGGTGCAACTGTAGGACAATGGTACAGTTCCTGTTATTCAGAGCTAAGGTTGTAGGCCTAGGAAGTGGCTTCCTGTTGTATTCAGAACTTAGAAATAAAATCCTGTTAGTGGCAGGAGGCAGGATGCAGGATACGTATGTTCATACCCAAGGAGGATGTGAAACAATTAACAAAGTTGAAATTAAACAATCTGTAACAAAGCGAAAAAAAATTGTCACGCGGTAGAAAGACTGACCAATGATAATGTAAATGATGACTTTGCAAAAAATTCTGTATAAAAGAGCAGCTCCTAAATTGTTTGACAAAAACGGTTGGGAAGGCATCCAGTTAAAGACCTGGTGTAGACCGTGTCTCCCTTGGTCAAGCAATTAAACAATTATTTTCTCCACAACAGGCCTGTGTTGAATGTCTTTGTCATACTCCACATCACACGTAACTCATTTGATAAGGGCCGCCCCGGATAAACTCGCTGTAACTATATGTACCAATGAAATCATTAGAATTGTATGAACCAATGGAATCATTGAAAGTGTATGGACCAATATAATCACAGTAGGTGGGCGAGGACTTGTGGCAAACAACCAATGGAACACTTCTGTGCGTAGTTTCATGATTTTGTATGTATTTTGACTGTATAAAACCAGTAACCCGACAATTGTTGGAGGAGAACGGCTGGTTTGGGTCACCAAGTACTGAACTCATGTAAGAAGCTGTCTCTCCCTTGATCGAGTACTTTATAATAAACAATTCTTTTCTCCAAAACAGACTTGTGTTGAGTATCTTTGTAATACTCCACGACAGCACTAAACTTCTTGAGTCGACAGCTCCCGCCTCCCTTTTACTGCCGAGTTTCCCGAGCCCTGGGAAACCTGTGCGGCAACTGTTAAATTTAAATCAGGCTCACAATTGCATGGTGGGAGCATGATTTAAATGTTAATTAAGTGTGCCACCTCTCCACGGCAGGACACTTGCAAATCACAAAACCCACCACCGTGAAAATGGTGGCAGCGGCGCGTTCGCGGCAGGTTGGGGACATGTTACCTGGTTTAAAATGTTTTCAACTCTCTGACCTTCTCCTACCCATTGTGGGAGGAAGGTTAATATCGAGGCCATTGTATCAGTGAAACACCTTAGGTGTAGTACGCTTAGTGGACTATTTTGAGCTAGCCCTTGCACATTCTGTCACAGGTGATATATTGTGAGGGTCTGCTTCCATCCCTCTCTGTCATTTAACCTTTTGTTGGTGGAGATTCAGGGTAAAACCTGAACAGATAAGATAGAGATTGAAGTAATGTAGTGCCTCACAGAATACTGATGGAAGCTGATGAAGCGTCAATGCCTAAAGAAATGGAGCCCAGGTTTGGCAAACTTCTCTTCATTTGTTTGTAGTCACCCAACACCAGGAAATCATTTAAATTGAAATGGAACCTTACAACATTTACAGGCTCTTGTCCCCATATGGAGAAAAAAAAAGTTGCTCACACTCGTCTTCATGAAAAGGCATAATATGAATCAGAATGTCAAAAAAAACATGCCGTTTTGAAAGTGGAGTCTCCAGGCCTCCCCGAAGACGGGAGAACTCTTCGAGAGAGACGCGGAGCTCAGCAGTGCCATGTGACAGGGGGAGAGGGCCAGTTGGAGAAGCAGCAAGTTGACTGGCTCCACACAGCCGGGGAAATTCATGCAAGCCCCAGGCCAACAAAGACTGAACCTTTGAGCTGCGGGGATCATCAATAAGTGCGCGCTGTCAATCACACATCCTAGTGATCGCCAGCTTTTTTACTCACACTGTGTAGCCGCTCGGGATCACTGAGGTAGGAAGGTGAGTGAGTGAGTGAGTGAGTGTGCCGGGCTTTGCCCCCACTCCCAACCTTTCTGACCCGGCTCTGTGGTTGCTTTATTGCAGATGAATACGGCGAGGAACCTGAGCGCGCTGGCGTTTTCTAAGCGGGTTTTCGGCGGGCCGAGGATGGTCAGCAGCCCGCTCTTTACCCCGGTGACAGGGGCTGAAGCCCGGAGCGATTGCGGCAGCGCGGTACGCAACACGGCGAGAGCGAGCAGCGGCGGCCGAGGCCCCGGCACCCAGCTTCACACCAAGAAACGGGGCTACGAGATCACTCGCAACCCCCAGCTCAACAAGGTAAAGGCCAGGCAGGGTGGGGGAGTGTTCAGCAACTTGCTCTGCCCGGGGGGGGGAAAGGACGGAGCAAGCCGACATTTGGTCAGCTGGAGCATTCCAAACTGCACCTTGCTGAATGGGTGATCATGATGGAAAGTGAAGCTGCAGAAAGCTGGCTTCAGTGGTTGAATTTTCTGCAGTATGAAACTCTGTTTTCAGGAGGTACAATCTTCTCTCTGGAGGGCAACAAGACAAGGTTAAATAATAAATATGTGGGGATGGATGACGATCATGGTATAATTATATTGTAATTTAAAAAAAAAGTGATTTCGGCTCTTTTAGCAATGTAAAAGTATAATGAAGTCATCTTTGTGTCTGATTTTGTGAATTGTAAGCATGAAACCATCCTGGAGTATATGCCCCACACCACTAGGAATATAACTCCATGTGGTGTGAGGCACAGTGGCACAAATAGAGATACGTGGCTTTGATCTGATGGCCATTACAGAGAGGTGGTTGCAAGGTGACCAAATACTCCAGGGTACCTGATGTATGGAAAAGGAGGGGGGGTAGCCCTGATAAAGGATGACATAAGGACAGTAGTGAGAAAGGATCTTGGCTCAGAAGATCAGGAAGTAAAATCAGTATGGATGGAGATTAAAAAAATAACAAGGGGCAGAACACATTGGTGGGAGCAGTTTATATGCCCTCCAAACAGTAGCTATATTAGTGTACAGAATATAAATCAACAAATAATAGCTTGTAATAACATTAATACAATAATCATGGGGGCCTTTAATCTTCATACAGACTGGATAATTTATAATGGGGAACAAAGAAATGGAATGGCAGACCAATTGAACATATATTTTGGATCTGTCTTCACTAAGGAAGACACAAATAACCTTCCGGAAATACTAGGAGTTCGATGGTCTAGTGAGAAGGAGGAACTGAAGGAAATCCTTATTAGTCAGGAAATTGTGTTAGGGAAATTGATGGGATTGAAGGCTGATAAATCCCCAGGGCCTGATGGGCTGCATCCCAGAGTATTTAAGGAAGTGGCCCGAGAAATAGTGGATGCATTGGTGATCATTTTCCAACATTCTATTGACTCTGGATGAGTTCCTATGGACTGGAGGGTAGCTAATGTAACACCACTTTTTTAAAAAAGGAGGGTGAGAGAAAACAGAATTATAGACTGGTTAGCCTGACATTGGTGTTGGGGAAAATGTTGGAATCCATTATTAAATAGCAAAGCATTTGGAAAGCAGTGACAAGATCGGTCCAAGTCAGCATGGATTTATGAAAGAGAAATCATGCTTGACAAATCTTCTAGAATTTTTTGAGGATGTAACCAGTAGTGGACAAGGGAGAACCAGTGGATGTGGTGTATTTGGACTTTCAAAAGGCCTTTGACAAGGTCCCACACAAGAGATATGTGTGCAAAATTAAAGCACATGGTATTGGGGGTAATGTATTAACGTGGATAGAGAACTGGTTGGCAGACAGGAAGCAGAGAGTCGGAATAAATGGGTCCTTTTCAGAATGGCAGGCAGTGACCAGTGGGGTGCTGCAGGGTTCAGTGCTGGAACCCCAGCTATTTACAATGATTTAGATGAAGGAATTGAATATAATATCTCCAAGTTTGCAGATCAAATTAAGCTGGGTGGCAGTGTGAACTGTGAGGAGGATGCTAAGAGGCTGCTGGGTGACTTGGATAGGTTAGGTGAGTGGGCAAATGCATGGCAGATGCAGTATAATGTGGATAAATGTGAGGTTATCCACTTTGGTGACAAAAATAGGAAGACAGAATATTATCTGAATGGTGAGTTGGTGAGGCGCGAGTCCGGGGTTGAAGGCCTATAAAAGGCCCAGCGGCAGCGAGAGGCGGCGGCAGTTGGTGAGGCGCTAGTCCGGGGTCGGAGGCCTATAAAAGGCCCAGCGGCAGCGAGAGGCGTACTTGTGCAGTTACAGGGAGAAGGCAAAAAAGAAGTAGAAAGAAACAGAAAGGTGACGTCACAGCCAAGGGGGTAAGTGATTGGAGAGTAGTTTTTCTTTCTTCTCTTCTATAACAGAGTAAACTTTAGCATTGTTGTTGCCTATCTAAGGGTTAAGTCATGGCAGGACAGCTCGGTCACGTGATATGCTCCTCCTGCACCATGTGGGAACTGAGCGACGACTCCAGTGTTCCTGATGACTACGTGTGCGGGAAGTGTATCCGCCTCCAGCTCCTGACGGACTGCGTTGCGGAGTTGGAGCTGAGGGTGGATTCACTCTGGAGCATCCACGATGCTGAGAATGACGTGAGTAGCACGTGCAGCGAGTTGGTCTTACCGCAGGTGAAGGGTCCACAGCCAGATAGGGAATGGAAGACCAGCAGGAAGAGCAGTGCAAGGAAGGTAGTGCAGGGGTCCCCTGTGGTCATCCCCCTGCAAAACAGATACACTGCTTTGAGTACTGTTGAGGGGGATGACTCATCAGGGGAGGGCAGCAGCAGCCGAGTTCATGGCACCGTGGCTGGCTCTGTTGAACAGGAGGGGAGGAAAAAGAGTGGGAGAGCGATAGTGACAGGGGATTCAATTGGTAGGGGAATAGATAGGCGTTTCTGCGGCCGCAACCGAGACTCCAGGATGGTATGTTGCCTCCCTGGTGCAAGGGTCAAGGATGTCTCTGAGCGGGTGCAGGACATTCTAAAAAAAGGAGGGTGAACAGCCAGTTGTCGTCGTGCACATTGGTACCAACGACATAGGTAAAAAAAGGGGATGAGGTCCTACGAAACGAATTTAAGGAGCTAGGAGCTAAATTAAAAAGTAGGACCTCAAAAGTAGTAATCTCGGGATTGCTACCAGTGCCACGTGATAGTCAGAGTAGGAATCGCAGGATAGCACAGATGAATACATGGCTTGAGCAGTGGTGCAGCAGGGAGGGATTCAAATTCCTGGGGCATTGGAACTGGTTCTGGGGGAGGTGGGACCAGTACAAAGCAGATGGTCTGCACCTGGGCAGGACCGGAACCAATGTCCTCAGGGGAGTGTTTGCTAGTGCTGTTGGTGAGGAGTTAAACTAATATGGCAGGGGGATGGGAATCAATGCAGGGAGACAGAGGGAAACAAAAAGGAGACAAAAGCATAAGACAGAAAGGAGATGAGGAAAAGTGGAGGGCAGAGAAACCTAAGACAAAAAAACAAAAAGGGCCACTGTACAGCAAAATTCTAAAAGGAAAAAGGGTGTTAAAAAAACAAGCCTGAAGGCTTTGTGTCTTAATGCAAGGAGTATCCGTAATAAGGTGGATGAATTAACACTGCAAATAGATGTTAACAAATATGATGTGATTGGGATTACGGAGACGTGGCTCCAGGATGATCAGGGCTGGGAACTCAACATCCAGGGGTATTCAACATTCAGGAAGGATAGAATAAAAGGAAAAGGAGGTGGGGTAGCATTGCTGGTTAAAGAAGAGATTAATGCAATAGTTAGAATGGACATTAGCTTGGATGATGTGGAATCTATATGGGTAGAACTGCAGAACACCAAAGGGCAAAAAACGTTAGTGGGTGTTGTGTACAGACCTCCAAACAGTAGTAGTAATGTTGGGGAGGGCATCAAACAGGAAATTAGGGGTGCATGCAATAAGGGTGCAGCAGTTATCATGGGTGACTTTAATATGCACATAGATTGGGCTAACCAAACTGGAAGCAATACGGTGGAGGAGGATTTCCTGGAGTGCATAAGGGATGGTTTTCTAGACCAATATGTCGAGGAACCAACTAGGGGGGAGGCCATCTTAGCCTGGGTGTTATGTAATGAGAGAGGATTAATTAGCAATACCGTTGTGCGAGGCCCCTTGGGGAAGAGTGACCATAATATGGTGAAATTCTGCATTAGGATGGAGAATGAAACAGTTAATTCCGAGACCATGGTCCAGAACTTAAAGAAGGGTACCTTTTGAAGGTATGAGGCGTGAATTAGCTAGGATTGATTGGCGAATGATACTTAAGGGGTTGACTGTGGATGTGCAATGGCAGACATTTAGAGACCGCATGGATGAACTACAACAATTGTACATTCCTGTCTGTCGTAAAAATAAAAAAGGGAAGGTGGATCAACCGTGGCTATCAAGGGAAATCAGGGATAGTATTAAAGCCAAGGAAGTGGCATACAAATTGGCCAGAAATAGCAGTGAACCCAGAGACTGGGAGAAATTTAGAACTCAGCAGAGGAGGACAAAGGGTTTGATTAGGGCAGGGAAAATGGAGTACGAGAAGAAGCTTGCAGGGAACATTAAGACGGATTGCAAAAGTTTCTATAGATATGTAAAGAGTAAAAGGTTAGTAAAGACAAACGTAGGTCCCCTGCAGTCAGAATCAGGGGAAGTCATAATGGGGAACAAAGAAATGGCGGACCAATTGAACAAGTACTTTGGTTCGGTATTCACTAAGGAGGACATAACAACCTTCCGGATATAAGAGGGGTCAGAGGGTCTGGTAAGGAGGAGGAACTGAGGGAAATCCTTATTAGTCGGGAAATTGTGTTGGGGAAATTGATGGAATTGAAGGCCGATAAATCCCCAGGGCCTGATGGACTGCATCCCAGAGTACTTAAGGAGGTGGCCTTGGAAATAGCGGATGCATTGACAGTCATTTTCCAACATTCCATTGACTCTGGATCAGTTCCTATCGAGTGGAGGGTAGCCAATGTAACCCCACTTTTTAAAAAAGGAGGGAGAGAGAAAACAGGGAATTATAGACCGGTAAGCCTGATATCGGTAGTGGGTAAGATGATGGAATCAATTATTAAGGATGTAATAGCAGCGCATTTGGAAAGAGGTGACATGATAGGTCCAAGTCAGCATGGATTTGTGAAAGGGAAATCATGCTTGACAAATCTTCTAGAATTTTTTGAGGCTGTTTCCAGTAGAGTGGACAAGGGAGAACCAGTTGATGTGGTATATTTGGACTTTCAGAAGGCTTTCGACACGGTCCCACATAAGAGATTAATGTGCAAAGTTAAAGCACATGGGATTGGGGGTAGTGTGCTGACATGGATTGAGAACTGGTTGTCAGACAGGAAGCAAAGAGTAGGAGTAAATGGGTACTTTTCAGAATGGCAGGCGGTGACTAGTGGGGTACCACAAGGTTCTGTGCTGGGGCCCCAGCTGTTTACACTGTACATTAATGATTTAGACGAGGGGATTAAATGTCGTTTCTCCAAATTTGCGGATGACACTAAGTTAGGTGGCAGTGTGAGCTGCGAGGAGGATGCTGTGAGGCTGCAGAGCGACTTGGATAGGTTAGGTGAGTGGGCAAATGCATGGCAGATGAAGTATAATGTGGATAAATGTGAGGTTATCCACTTTGGTGGTAAAAACAGAGAAACAGACTATTATCTGAATGGTGACAGATTAGGAAAAGGGGAGGTGCAACGAGATCTGGGTGTCATGGTACATCAGTCATTGAAGGTTGGCATGCAGTTACAGCAGGCAGTTAAGAAAGCAAATGGCCTTCATAGCGAGGGGAGTTGAGTACAGAGGCAGGGAGGTGTTGCTACAGTTGTACAGGGCATTGGTGAGGCCACACCTGGAGTATTGTGTACAGTTTTGGTCTCCTAACCTGAGGAAGGACATTCTTGCTATTGAGGGAGTGTAGCGAAGGTTCACCAGACTGATTCCCGGGATGGCGGGACTGACATATTAAGAAAGACTGGATCAACTGGGCTTGTATTCACTGGCGTTCAGAAGAATGAGAGGGGACCTCATAGAAACATTTAAAATTCTGATGGGTTTAGACAGGTTAGATGCAGGAAGAATGTTCCCAATGTTGGGGAAGTCCAGAACCAGCGGTCACAGTCTAAGGATAAGGGGTAAGCCATTTAGGACCGAGATGAGGAGGAACTTTTTCACCCAGAGAGTGGTGAACCTGTGAAATTCTCTACCACAGAAAGTTGTTGAGGCCAATTCACTAAATATATTCAAAAAAGAGTTAGGTGTAGTCCTTACTACTAAGGGGATCAAGGGGTATGGTGAGAAAGCAGGAATGGGGTACTGAAGTTGCATGTTCAGCCATGAACTCATTGAATGGTGGTGCAGGCTAGAAGGGCCGAATGGCCTACTCCTGCACCTATTTTCTATGTTTCTATGTGACAGATTAGGAAAAGGGGAGGTGCAATGAGACCTGGGTGTCATGGTACATCAGTCATTGAAGGTTGGCTTGCAGCTACAGCAGGCGGTGAAGAAGGCAAGTGGCATGTTGGCCATCATAGCTGGAGGATTTGAGTATAGGAGCAGGGAGGTCTTACTGCAGTTGTACAGAACCTTGGTGAGGCCACACCTGGAATATTGTGTTCAGTTTTGGTCTCCTAATCTGAGGAAGGACGTTCTTGCTATTGAGGGAGTGCAGCGAAGGTTCACCAGACTGATTCCCGGGATAGCTGGACTGACATATGAGGAGAGACTGGATCAACTGGGCTTGTTTCCACTGGAGTTTCAAAGAATGAGAGGGGATCTCATAGAAACATATAAAATTCTGATGGGATTGGACAGGTTAGAGGCAGGAAGAATGTTCCCATTGCTGGGGAGTTCCAGAACCAGGGGTCACAGCTAAGAATAAGGGGTAAGCCATTTAGGACCGAGATGAGGAGAAACTTCTTCATTCAGAGAGTGGTTAACCTGTGGAATTCTGTTGTTGAGGCCACTTCGTTAGATGTATTCAAAAGAGAGTTAGATATGGCAATTACGGCCAAAAGGATCAAGGGGTTTGGAGAGAAAGCAGGAAGGGGGTACTGAGGTTGAAAATGATCAGCCATGATATTGAATGGTGGTGTAGGCTCGAAGGACCGAATGGCCTACTCCTGCACCTAATTTCTATGTTTCTATAAATCAAATTGGCAAAGGTAGTCTGGAGGACGAGCTAATGGAATGCATTTGAGACAGTTTCCTGGAACAATACGTCATGGAATCAACCAGGGAACAGGCTATTTTAGATCTCGTATTGTGTAATGAGACCGGGTTAATTAGTAATCTCATCGTAAAGGATCTTCTGGGGAAGAATGATCATAATATGATAACATTTCACATTGAGTTTGAGTTAAATACTTCAGTTGCAAACGAGAGTTGTAAACTTCAATAAAGCCAATTGCATAGGCATAAGGGGTGAGTTAGCTAAGGTAGATTGGGAAATTAGATTAAAAGGTATGACGGTAGATAAGCAGTGGGAAACATTGAAAGAAATATTCCAAAATTCTCAATGAATATACATTTCATTGAGAAATAAAAACTCCATGGCAAAAGTGATCCATCTGTGGCTAACTAAAAAAGTTAAGGATATTAATAGATGAAAAGAAGAGGCTTATAATGTTGCAATGAATAGTAGTAGGCCTGAGGATTGGGAGGGCTTTAGAAACCAGCAAAGGATGACCAAAAAATTGATGATAAAGAAGAAAATAGAATGAGAATAAACTAACAAAAAATATAAAAACAGATTTTAAGAGCTTCTACAAGTATATGTGGTGTATTTGGACTTCCAGAAGGTATTTGACAAGATGCCACATAAAAGATTACTGCACAAGATAAAAGTTCACGGGGTGGAGGGTAATATATTAGAATGGATAGAGGATTGGCTAACTAACAGAAAACGGAGAGTCGGGATAAATGGTTAATTTTCTGGTTGGCAACCAGTAACTAGTGGGGTGCCGCTGGGATCATTGCTGGGACCCCAACTATTTACATTCTATATTAACGACTAAGAAGAAGGGACTGAGTGTAATGTAGCCAATTTTGCTGACGATACAAAGATGGGAGGAAAAGCAATGTGTGAGGAGAACACAAAAAATCTGCAAAAGGACATAGACAGGCTAAGTGAGTGGACAAAAAATTGGCATGTTGGAAAGTGTGAGGTCATGCACTTTTGCAGAAAAAATCAAAAGGCAAGTTATTATTTAAATGGAGGAAGATTGCAAAGTGCTGCAGTACAGCGGGACCTGCGGATACTTGTGCATGAAACACAAAAGGACAGTATGCAGGTACAGCAAGTGATCAGGAAGGCCAATGGAATATTGGCCTATATTGCAAAGGGGATGGAGTATAAAAGCAGGGAAGTCTTGCTACAGTTATACAGGGTATTGGTGAGGCCACACCTGGAATACTGCGTGCAGTTTTGGTTCCCATATTTTCAAAAGGATATACTTGCTTTGGAGGCAGTTCAGAGAAGGTTCACTAGGTTGATTCCAGAGATGAGGGGGTTGACTTATGAGGGAAGGTTGCGCCTCTACTCATTGGAATTCAAAAGAATGAGAGGTGATCTTATCGAAACGTATAAGATTATGAGGGGGCTTGACAAGGTGGATGCAGAGAGGATGTTTCCACTGATGGGGGAGACTAGAACTAGAGGGCATGATCTTAGAATAAGGGGCCGTCCATTTAAAACTGAGATGAGGAGAAATTTCTTCCCTGAGGGTTGTAAATCTGTGGAATTCATTGCTTCAGAAAGCTGTGGAAGTTGGGACATTGAATAGATTTAAGACAGAAATACAGTTTCTTAAACGATAAGGGGTTATGGGGAGCGGGCAGGGAAGTAGAGCTGAGTCCATGATCAGATCAGCCATGATCTTATTGAATGGCAGAGCAGGCTCAAGGGGCCTTATGGCCTACTCCTGTTCCTATTTCTTATGTTCTTAAATTAGCGGCTGAGACGGATGAAATTTTTGTGGGGAATAAGGAAATGGTAGAGACTTTAAACAAATATTTTGTTAATGTCTTCACAGTAGAAGATGCAAAATGCATACCAAAATAGTGGGGAACCAAGGGGCTAAAGAGTGAGGAACTTAAAGTAATTAATATCAGTAGAGAACAAGTAATTGGGAAATTAATGAGACTAAAAACTGACAAATCCCCTCGACCTGATGGCCTACATCCGAGGGTTCTAAAAGAACCTATTCAAGAAAGGAGAGAGAGAGAAAAAAAACGGGGAACTTCAGGCCAGTTAGCCTGAACATTGGTCGTCGGGGAAATGTTGGAATCCATTATTAAGGAAGTGGTAACAGAGCATTTAGAAAACCGTAATATGATTAGGCAGAGTCAACATGGTTTTATGAAAGGGAAATCGTGTAACAAATTTATTAGGGTTTTTTGAGGATGTAACTAGCAGAGTAGATAAAGGGGAACCAGCAGATGTATTATATTAGAATTTCCAAAAGGCATTCGATAAGGTGCCACATAACAAGATGCAAGATAAGGACTCATGGGGTTGGGGGTAATATATTAGCATGGATAGAGGATTGGTTAACGGATAGAAAATAGAGTAGGGATAAATGGGTCTTTTTCAGGTTGGCAGGCTGTAACTAGTGGGGTGCTGCAAGGATCAGAGCTTGGGCCTCAGCTAAATACAATCTATATATTAATGACTTGGATGAAGGGACCGAGTGCCGTCAATCCAAGTTTGCTGATGATACAAAGGTAGGTGGGAAAGTAAGCTGTGAGGAGACCCAAAGAGCCTGCAAAGGGATATAGACCGGTTAAGTATGTGGGTTATAAGGTGGCAGGTGGAGTATAATGTGAGGTTATTCACCTTGGTCGGAAAGATGGAAGAACAGAATATTTTTTAAATGGTGAGAAACTATTAAATGTTGGTGTTTAGGGAGATTTAGGTGTCTTCGTACAGGAAACACAGGGAGATAACTTGGACGCACAGCAAGCAATTAGGAAGGCAAATGGCATGTTGGACTTTATTACAAGGGGTTGGAGTGCAAGAGTAAGGAAGTCTTACTTGAATTGTACAGGGCTTTAGTGAGACCACACCTGGAGTACTGTGTGTAGCTTTGGTATCCTTATCTGAGAAAAGGCATGTCTTTGAGGCGGAGCAACAAAGGTTCACTAGATTGATTCTGTGTTGAGACGGTTGCCCTTTGAGGAGAGATTGATTAAATTGGGCCTATACTTTCTGGAGTTTAGAAGAATGAGGTGATTTCATTGAAACATAAGATTCTGAGGGGGGTTGATGGGGTAGCTGAGAGGCTGTTTTTGCCTGGCTGGAGATTCTAGAACTAGGGGGCATAGTCGCAGGATAAGGGGTCTGCCTTTTAAGACTGAGATGAGGAGGAATTTCTTCACTCAGAGGGTTTCTCTTCCCTTAAGGGCTGTGGATGCTGAGTCGTTGAGCATATTCAAGGCTGAGATAGATAGATTTTGGAGTTGAGGTCGAAGTTTAGCCATGATCTTATCGAAGGGCTGTATGGCCTACTCCTGCTCCTAATTCTTATGTCCTTGTGCTATTTTTCAGTGCCCTGTTGATTTGAGTCTTTATAAGATAAAGCAGAGTTCTTTGGAAATAGAAAACTGCAGTTGCTGGAACTCTGAAGCGGAAACACTCAGCAGATCAATTTCTGCTTTTGCTTCAGGTTCTTTTTTTTTGGTGTGGGCATAACTGTTTGGAAGCATAAAATGTAAAAATTAACCTGCTGGAAGCTAACCTCTGTCCTTGTGAGATTCATAGCCTGCATTATAACTGCAGTGGTGATGCCACTGCTGCAAGTCCTGTTATTGATCTCGGACAGGTACTGAATTATAACTACTAAATTTAGTCGTGTAGCATGAGTGTATGTTAAACCCAGTAATCAGTTTACTGCAGGTGAGGTAATCATTGGGCCCTTGGGTATACATATTTTTAAGGATATAGTATAGTTTATGGAATGTTACAGATCAGAGCCAGGCTATTCAGCCCACCAAGTCTGCACTATTGTTTTTCACCATATGACCTACCTAGTCTCATTCTCCTCTCCTCGCTTACTATAAACTTTTAATATGGCTCTTTCTTTCAAACAGTTAGCTCCCCTCTTTACAGGACTCTGTTTCAATAACTTTGTGCAGGAGATTTCCACACTTGAACCACCACATGTGTTTAAAAATTTGAACCTTTTTTAATTTTCCTTGTAATCTTTAAATTTGATCCATTCTTGTTACTGTCTTGCTAACCAAATACTGTAATGGAAACAATCCATCACCTAGGTTATAGGGCTTAATTTTGCCCAAGCCTATTTTCTGGCGTATTGAGAGTTACGCATGTTTTTCTAGGCCAGAAATGCGGCAGAAATGTTTTGCCAAAGTTTCCCCGATGTATAATTCAAATTTAGTGCCACGCAACATGTCCAGTTGCCTCGGGGGTGGGTGGGTGGGTGGGGGAACCTGCTGTCTGCGCCAAAAAAACGATGCCGCACCTTCTGCGCATGCGTGGAAAAAAAGTGACGTTTTTGACGTTATTTCAATGGACGTGCATGCGCAGTACAGCTCCGAGTTGGCAATCGGCCATTTTTAAAGAGCCATTTGTGTGTGTGAGAACATTGAGTGCTGTGTGAGAGCATTGGAAAAATCAGAGCTGCAGCAATATAAGAGTCAATGCAGTGCAAGGACCAAGAATTTCTTGCAGGATAAAGAAGAGGCACTAGTTACTGTGATTGAGACCAGATGGCAGGAGCTGAGGTCACACAAAAGTTCCATCCAAAGAAATGAAGAAACACTGGAACCAAGTTGCAGAAGATTACTGGCAGGGGTGGTGGAGTCACCAAGAACAAGCGCGGCGGGCGGTCTTAGAATAAGGTGGAGCAGAGATGGGTGCAGCCTTTCTTTGCTGCTGCTGCTGTTATTGTTACTATTATAACTGTTCTCAAATTAAAAGATTTTTGTAAGTTATGTAAATTTACAAGTTTAAAAGTTTGTAAGTGATTGTAATTGAATACTTTGATACAAGAATCATTTTATTAAAGTTAAGTTCAGTATAAAGAACTGTTTGTTAAACTTTTGAATAAAATATATTTTACATTAAAACTGAATCATTTACATTATTTGTCCCATTATTAACACAACTTTTGATGTAAACAAGAATCATTTGTTCCATTAACACAACACAACAGTACAGAACAGGTCCAACCAGTAAACATGGTCCATGTGGAATAGTTGTCATTGAGCCTTCAGGCAGCTAAGCGTTCACGGATGAGCTGCTGGCGCAAGGCTCGAGCAATCGTTAAAGGGGCATGATGGCCCGCCCTCCTCTGCCGTCATGCTTCAGGTTCAGGTACTTGCAAGGCTTCCTCGTCCTCCTGCTCGTCATCTGCATCTTCCTTATCATTATCATCAGCCACTCTCACTGCAGGTGGGTCTTCTACCAGCTGCTGCTGCCTCATGATGGCTAAGGCTTGCAGCATGCAGCACACAACAGTGAACTGACTGACCATCTCAGGGGAGCATAGCAAGTAGCCTCCGGAATGGTCCAGGCATTGGAAACGCTATTTTAAGATGCCAGTGGTCCTCTCTATTATGCTGTGCGTCGCAGTGTGTGATATGTTGTATTCCCGGTCAACTTCTGTCCGGGTTACGCGTAGGGGCGTCTTGAGCCAGGTGGCGAGACTGAACCCTTTGTCTCCCAGTAGCCAGCTCTGTCCTTCTGGCTGCTGCTGAAACATGACAGATATAACGCTCTCGTGTAGGATGAACGCATCATGGATGCTCCCAGGGTATCTTGCATCGAATTACTTGATGCGATGCATGTCATCACACACGAGCTGTACATTAATGGAGTGGAAGCATTTTCTGTTCCTGTACATCTCGGAATCCTCGAGGTGCTCACAGGGTGATGTGGGTACAATCAATGCAGTCCTGTACCTTTTGGGAAGCCAGCAATCCTGGAGAAACCCACAGCCTGTCACACATTGCCTGGGTGTTCATCAGGAACTTTATGTAGTCATTTCTCCAGGCATATAGTGCAGCTGTCACCTGCCAAATGCAGACATGTGTTGCATGTTGAGAAATGGTGCAAATATCCCCAGTTGCAGCTTGAAACAATCCAGAGGCATAGAATGAAAGTGCAGCTGTAACCTTCACTTCAACTGACAAAGCAGTCCTCCTGACGCTCCTAGGTTGCAGGTCTGCTTTCACCAACTCACAGATCTCACTTACAACTTCTTTGCGGAAATGCAGCCTTCTGACACAGTCTGCATCACTCAGGTGCAGGTACGAATGCCTGTCTCAGTATACCCGAGGTGGGTAAGGCCTCCTGCCCAGCACCCTACCGGCTCTGATGTTCCTCATGCAATGACGTTGAATCAATTGTCTCCTACATAGCACCATGATGCAGAAGGCTCGCATAAGGTATGGCATTGATAGTATTGCCCCCATGCTTAAATTTTACCTTTGCAAGAAGCTCAAAACGGCAAGAAGGCAGGCAGGACAGGTTCACAGTTCTCTCTCTCTCTCTCTCCCTCCCTCCTTGTATGGATGGACCACACCCAGGTCTTGTGACTCTTTCCTCCCCCCCCCCCCCATTGCAGTCTCGTGAGTTCTCTCCTGCCCCCCCCCCCCCCATCAACTCATTGCAGTCTTGCAACTTCTCCCCTTCTCTTCTTCCCCCCCCCCCCCCCCCCCCCAAACTCATTGCAGTCTTGTGCCTAGTGCAGTAGCCTTCCGGGGGGGTGGGGGTGGAAGAAGAGAAGGGGAGAAGTTGCAAGACTGCAATGAATTGATGGGCGGGGGGAGGAGGAGAGAACTCACGAGACTGCAATGGGGGGAGGGGGGGGGGAAGAGTCACAAGACCTGGGTGTGGTCCATCCATACAAGGAGGGAGAGAGAGAGAACTGTGAACCTGTTCTGCACTGAGCACCTCCCTTCTTGGGCTCAGTGCAGCAGCCTTCCGATCTCCATCTCCCCCCCACCCCCAGGCTTATTTTCCAGCCGAGCCCCTGTGTCCAGGCGTGGGGCCGATTCTGACGGCTGACGCTACGACTCTCCAGCCCTGCTTAAAGACGTTCGGTGGTGGCGTGTGAGTAAAACAAAAATGAAAACTTCAGAAATCCAAGAAACTTCCATGTACTTTTTTTGAAAGGTTTAAAAAAAAAGTTGAACTTTATTATGGATATTTAAAGTGTTCGTGACTCCCTCCAAAATTTTGGTTAAAACAACGTCGATTTCTCAATGTGTACTGCTTTCTGTTAACTCACCAGAAGGTCTTTTGGGAGTGGCCAGATACGCCAACCTAGGATTAAAAATTTTGGGGCAAACTGCAAAAAATAATAACTGACGTCAAAAAAAACCTAACCTAGAAAAATCGTAACTGAAGCTGATGCAAATTTCAGGGGGAAACTTTGAATTACTTACGCTCGAAAAAAGGTGCAAATGACCCGGGAAAATTGAGCGCCTATCCGATTTCTGAAGGTTTTGATCAAACACCCTTTAATCCTTTTGGCTCTAGCGGGAAACTAACTTCAAAAGTCTCTCTTCTGTGACCCCATCATCTCTTGCAATATCCCAGTTCATCTTCATTGCATCTTTTTTGCATAGCTTTTATATCCTTCCTATAATTGGATGTCCAAAACAGTAAATTATATTTCAACTGCAGCCTCATTAAGGTCTTCTGAAAGTTCAACATTAGCTCTTTGCTTTTGTTTTGACCCTAGATATTATACCAAGGATTCAATTTCCCTTTTTTCCTGGTGCTCTCTAACTGCACGAGCAACATTTAATGACCTGTGTATCTGCATAACAAGATCTCTCTGCTCCTCTACTACATTTTAAAATCTTAGGACTGGATTTTTGGCTAATTTGCACCCTGTTTAGTACCTGGGTGGGGCGCAAAAACAATTTTTTTGGCGTGAAACAAGGCGCACTAGATTTTGCGCCCGGGCGGTACTTTCGGCAATGGTTCTGCAGCGGCGCTGAAACTTAGCGTCCACCTGCTGTTTTCACTGTTTGGATGACGTAAATCATCATGCATCGCTGCGCTAGCATGGGAGGGAGGAACTTTCGAGCATATCGCCCGATTTAGCATCTGCCCGGGAACCTGCCAGCAAGGCTCCACTGGCAGTTGCCTGACCTGAGATACTGATGAGGCCTGCCACTCGATCCTCCAGGTTGATAAGTGGCAGGGTCTGAGGCAGACCGCCGCCTGTCTGTACCTGTTCACGGCGGTTATAGGACTTCTTTGCCTGCAAAGATGAAAATGGGAATGGTTACTAGAGGGTTCATCTGCTCTTTGTGGCTCACACATATAGCCACCAAAGCACCTATACCATACTGTCTGAATTTAGTAGAGTGCTCTGTTTAATGGCCTTGGAATTTGCACGAGGTTCATCAGGGGGACATCGAAGTGCGGAAACATCTTATGAGATCTCAGAAAGCAATCTTAATAATGTGTAAAGATCATTCATGGGAAATAGGGTGCCACACAAAGCCTACCTGTGTGTCATACATTTTAGGAGGCAACCCACAGAGTGCAGAGAGGCAGCAACAGTATGAGAACAAATAGTGTCTCAGATTTATAATTTAAGTAATAAAGGAGTGCATCAATAAAAATTGTACTCTAACGACCCTTGAAAGATCATAAAACTTTTCCCGGCACTGCTTCCCACTCCTAGCCACTGTGTCTGAGGCAAAGACCTCCTCAGCAATCTCCCTGCATATTCTGTTAAAAATGGATGGCATGGGTCTAAATCCACCCCTCTGGTGTAACTCTTGCTATCTCTTCTCCACAGCTCCCACAAGAGCTTTGTTAGTCGCTTGTGAAAATCGTCTGACATGCTGTCTGCTGTCATCCTCATCCATCATCAAAATTGAAGAATAAAATGGCTGATTCAACCCTGGGTGTACTGCACATGCGCGTGGCCGCACTCTGCATTAGCATTTGTGATCGGACAGCAGACCAGAAGCACAGGAAGAAAAAAAAATTTGCGCATGCGCGGAATGGCCAATTTCTTTTTTTTTTTAAGGGCCGGATCTTTCAACTCCGATGCACAAATTCTGTGGTGCAACGCCAGAGTTAGTGCTAATGCTCATCGTGAACATTCATTCGGCGAAAGTTACGCGCTCTGGCGCTAACGCTAACCTGCCGCTGAAATTTTAATTTTGCCACGATTTGCACTCTTAAACGGGCGAAATCGCAAAAATCTGAAAATCCAGCCCAGTGTGTTTAACGTTTACTTCCTCTCCTTATTCTTGCTTCTAAAATGCACCAATTTTTCTACATGTGTTATCTATCTGCCCATCTTGATAGCCAATTTATGTTCTATCTTTCAAAATCTTCTTCACAATTTGCCATTGACTCCAGTTTGGTGCCATTAGCAAATTTCAGTATTGTTTCTTCAATTCGTAATTCCACATCTGTATACTAGTCACTCTCCTCTGTTGTTGTGTATGTGGAGTCAAGACTTCAGGCAAAACAGGGCTTGAGGGTGGAGGATAATTGCACCAGGATGCAGATATAATTTAGTCCTGATTTTAAGTCATGCATGCTGTCTTTATTTTCATATAATACTTTGATTTTAATATTTATAGTTAAATGGCAATTTGGGAAATAGAATTGTTTGGATCATGGGATGTTTCTACAGTACAGAAGAAAATTGATGCAAAATTTAGGTGCTCCAGCCAGAAGAGTGTGACATAGGGCTATCAGCTGTGGCTCAGTGGGTCTGAAGGTTGTGGGTTCAAATCCCACTCCAGGGACTTGAGCACATAAATTTAGGCTGACACTCGAGTGCTACACTGTCGGAGGTGCCATCTTTCGCATGAGACGATAAACCGAGGTCCCGTCTGCTCTCTCCGGTGGACGTAAAAGATCCCATGGCACTATTTTGAAGAAGAACAGGGGAGTTATCCCCGGTGTCCTGGCCAATATTTATCCCTCAATCAACATAACAAAAACATATTATCTAGTCATTATCACATTGCTGTTTGTGGGAGCTTCATGGGCTGTAAAGTATTTTTAGATGTCTGGTGGTTGTGAAAGGTGCTATATAGATGCACATCTTTCTTTCCGGTAGGTTAGTGGTTATGTCGTTAACCTGTGGAATTCCCTGTTGCAGGCAGTTGTTGATGCCAGTTCACTGGATATATTCAAGAGGGATAGATATGGCCCTTACGGCTAAGGGGATCAAGGGATATGGAGAGAAAGCAGGAAAGGGGTACTGAGGGAATGATCAGCCATGATCTTATTGAATGGTGGTGCAGGCTCGAAGAGCCGAATGGCCTACTCCTGCACCTATTTTCTATGTTTCTATGTTTCTATGTCACTGCATTAATAATCCAGAGGCCTGCACTAATGATCTGGCAACAGGAGTTCAAATCCCACCAAGGCTGCTGTGGAATTTAAATTAAATTAAATAAATCTGGAATAAAAAGCTAGTATCAGTAATGGTGTCCATGAAACTACTATCATTAAAAACCCATCTGGTTCACTCATTCCCTTTAGGGAAAGAAACCTGCCGTCTTTACCCCATCTGGCCTATATATGACTCCAGACCACGGCAATATGGTTGACTCTTAACTCACTTCCGAAATGGCCTAGCAAACCAGTCAGTTGTATTCAAGAAGGTGGCTCAACACCACCTTCTCGAGGGCAATTAGGGATTGGCAATAAATGCTGATGTTGTTGGCGACGACCATATCCCGTGAATGTATTTTAAAAAAAGAACATGGGCAATTCCAATTTATAAATGTGGAATAGGAATTTGTAATGGAAAAAGCTGACACAAAAGTGTGACAAAAACATGACTATGGAAGTAAAGTGAATAAGTTTTGTTCAATATAGATAGTAAGTGTGGCTCCAATACAAATCCCTGTGGAACATCATTCGCCACATTGCATCGTTTTTAGAAACATCCTTTTTACTTTGATCTTTCATCTATCTCTCTATCCAATTAGCTACATAATCCTTTAATTCCATGTAATGCAGCATAACCAAGACCGCCTAATTCCATTTCTGTAACATCGTCCGTCTCCGCCCTTGCCTCAGCTCATCCGCTGCAGAAGCCCTCATCCATGCCTTTGTTACCTTGAGACGTGACTATTCCAACATACTCCTGGCTGGCCTCCCACATTCTACCTAACGTAAACTAGAGATGATCCAAAACTCGGCTGCCCGTGTCCTAACTCGTACCAAGTCCCGCTCAGCCATCACCCCTGTGCTCACTGACCTACATTGGCGCCCGGTTAAGCAATGCCTCAACTTCAAAATTCTCATCCTTGTTTTCAAATCCTCTTGTCCCTCCCTATCTCTGTAATCTGCTCCAGCCACACAACCCTCCGAGATGTCTGCGCTCCTCTAATTCTGCCTTCTTGAGCGTCCCAGATTATAATTGCTCAACCATTGGTGGCTGTGCCTTCTGTCTAGGCCCTAAGCTCTGGAATTCCCTGCCTAAACCTCCCTGCCTCTCTACCTCTCTTTCCTCCTTCAAGACGCTCCTTAAAACCTACCTCTTTGACCAAACTTTTGATCACCTGCCCTAATTTCTCCTTACGCGGCTCAGTGTCAAATTCTTTATCTCATATAATATTCCTGTGAAGTGCCTTGGGATGTTCCACTTTGTTAAAGGTACTATATAAATCCAAGTTGTTGTTGCAATAAGTCTTTTCTTGGGTAAATGCCACACGTACCATAACCATTGGCGTTCCTTTATTATTTGTCCAAAGAATTCTATTGGGTGCTATTTTCAAATCTATAATTCATGCTGACTTTCCTTGATTAGCTCATGTTTCTTCAAGTGCTTAATAACTTCATCTCATTAATGTAGACTTTTACCACCAATTGAAGTAACAATAGCTGGCTTATGAATTCTCGACTCATCCCTGTTGTACTTTTGTTGGAGGAGAGTTTAATTTGCTACCCTTCAGTCGTTTTGCACACTCATCTTTTCCACAGTTTTGGAAACTTTTCTTGACAGAGCCTTCATTATTGCTTCCCGCAGTATCCTCCGATATTGACCATCAAGTCCTAGGATTTGTCTACAATAAGTTGCAGTAACCTCTCTTTGAATAATTACCGTCAGTTACTGTATCTACACCAGTGTTGTCTGATACGCTAGCCATTAATTACATGTAGCTAATTGGGAATCCAGATATGAATAATTGCATTTCTGATTAGTAAATCGAAAATGAGTAATGTACAATTGTTGGGCATGTAAGCTCGATACTGCTATTCGCACAATGCATGCATGTCTACTTTAATTTTCTTGTGTGTTTTTTGAACGTTGCGAGGGCTTTACTTTGTTGGCTACTGAATGGTGGTAGCTGTTAAGTAAACATATGCAGGAAGTACATTTACTTGTACTGTGTGAGGCATTTTCTGCTAAAATTAGTGTATGTGATTCAGACAATGTTGTAATAGTCAACCGATGACTAGTCAGCAATTTCTATTGGACACCACTGTTCTACATCCATCACTCGTGGTTCTACAACTTGCATATCCTGTTATTTGCATTATCTGCCTTGTAAATACTAAATGCTTTTTTAATTTCAATTTGGATCTAATCTCTCTCTCCACCCAGGGAACCCGACTTTTTTCTAATGCGTACAGCCTCCAAATTGGGGAGACAAGGACCTATAAATTTGCCCGCAATATTGGGAAAGAAAAAGAAATGGGTGCTTAACTCTTGCCTTAGAATGTTTGCATATGCAAAAAAGGGCCCCAACGCTTGTTGAGGGCCTCTCTGCAAGATTGCTTTGCCCCAAGGTAGCCAGTCTGCACTGGCCGCACTTAGAAACCACACCTTGGGATCGCCTGCGACTTGCAAGTTAAAGTCTTTAACATTTACCCGTAGTGCTCCTCCCAATCCCGTATTTAACCCCTCGATCAACGCCGCCGCCTTGATGGTTTTGCGGGCTCTGATGCTGTGTTGCTCCATTTATAATTAGACCCGTGGCACAGTATCTGGAGAGCTTTGGGCCTCGCCGCCCCCCCCCCCTGCATGCCCAAATTTCTGGGCACAGATCTACTTGTGGACTATGCTTTTATATTATTAGGAGGGAAATGGTACTAAAATACCAAAAGTGTAATTATGGTATTATCCTGTGTCAAACTTTAAACACTTAGTGAATATGGAATGACAGCAAAAAAGATTAATCACTATTTAGAGGGAAAGAATCCAGAAAGACAACAATAAAAGTTCTATTTCAGCAACTAGGCAGTTGAGTTATGACTCATCTTCCTGTTTTTTTAGAATAACTTACAGTAACTTAGCAACTTAAAATTTTTTTTAAAGTTCTGATTGTCAATAAAACCTGTATTTCAACAAAGTAATAATTACACTTTGTTAATTTCAAAATGTTACTTAAAAGCATTGCAGTAATTCTGATTTGAACGATTTCTGTTCTCTTATCACAGTATTGCTGGGATAGTCTTTACACTGTAAATAAAATTGACCAAAAGCAAATAAAGAATGGTGCAATGAAAGCTTATTTAAGATAAAGCTTTGGTGCCTATCTGATGGGAAGTTTGCGGGAGAAACTTTCATTTGTCCAGAACAGTACTTGTATTGCCAGTATGCTGTATTTGTGCTAATGAACATCTTCTGGTCATTTGTGGGAGGGAGGTTGTTGCCTTTATTTAGTTGTCAGAAATAATTTGTCTGCTGGGAAAAGTTGGTGCTCCCATGGTGCATAATTATATTTTTTTCTCTGTAAAATAAATGATAATTTTAGCAGTGGGCAATTTCTGGGATGTAGTGCCATTGATTTTGTGTCTGGAATTGGAGGCACCTTTGTGCTGTTATGATAGCTTTTAAGAAGCAGTATTAAGTAGGTCAATTAAATAATACATTTGTGTCAACTAAATAGTGTTAGTAGCATGGCATTTAGTGGTATACTAATGTAATGTTGTATTTTAATATTTAAACCATAGATTACAGCACTGTGGTTTCATCTCTTCCTACGAAGATGTGTGGGAGTTAGAAATTTAGAGGAGAAATAGACTGCAGGTTGATCAGGTTCCATTGAAAATGTCTGCCATACATGGCCCATTCTCCCAATGTGGATACATTTAATGTGTTGCATTTGGGCTGGGGTAATTCCTGGTATGTTTATACTATGCATGGATAGGTTAGGGAACTGGGAATTTCTTTTTATTGGAGAATCATGAATTGCAAGGTGACCTGTTGGAGGGTAGATATTAAGAAATATTACTTTTCACGGAGATTCATTAGCTTCCAGAATAGATTGTCAGAACATGCAGTATGCATGGGGTTGCTACATGTAAGCTTTCAAAACTGACCTAGGCAAGTTCCGAGTTCCTTTTAGAGATATTTTATAATTAAGCCCAAGGCTTTTTCCTTTTTTTGCCAGGAGATTGTGTGTTTGGGGGTTATGGGGGTGGTAGGTGCATGTAGCCTGCACCATATATGGATGGGACGATTGGATGGGCCAGGTTGGTCTTGTTTTTTTTGTATGTTGGAATCAGTACTGAGTCAGACAAGTTAGTGCCGATTAATGCAGAATTGGAAGGAGTGATAAAATACATTTTGATAGATGAACCAAGGGTTTGCACTGTGCTGCTAATAATAAAACCTTGAAATGACATTGGGCCGTAATTTGCGGCCCCTATGGGCGCGTATGAGGTGTGTAAGCGCTCGTAGGGGCCACGCAAGTTCCTGCGCAAAAACCCGGAACTTACGATGTCAAGAATTTTCTTGACTGATCCAACGCATCCACTGGCGCAGAGTTGGGCTATGCCCATCTAATGCCTGTGAAATCTTTACTTGTGCCTGCTTTTACCAGCGTAAGAGTTTGATCACATTTTATTTTAATGTTTTTTTTTAATCATTTGTACATTAACAACCCTGTGCAAGAAGGTAGGTTTATTTTTAGCCCCTTTAAAACGTGTAAATTTATTTTTCAAAAAATAAAACTTGTTTTAAATATTTAATTCAATGCCTTTTTAATTAATTAATTTTAAATTTGTAAGGGGAGAAATGCGCCGGGATTTGAGACTGCTGTTAGCACCCCCAAGGATGCTACCGGGTCCCGTGAAATTGCACGGGAGATAGTGAAGGCGCAAAACCAGTAGCACCCTGCTTCTGCCGATAGCAGCCCAGGCCACAACGCCTCCAGTGATGACGTCATCACTGACCTGTTTTCACCCAGCTGCGGCCCGCTTACATCCTGCGGCGGAAATTGGGCAGCGTCCCGTGAGGCCACCGTGGGCGATGTCAGCGCCAGACTTGCGGGTTGCGAAGCGGGCCGCGTATTGCTCACGGGACGAAATTTAAAGGGGAGGTGCATGGTGCCATTTTGTCCTCTTGGCCGACTTACTGGCCTTCCGTTACTTTTTTCGCTGGGTCCGTGCCGCGATGGTGCAGGCTGGCTCTCTGCTTCTGTGCCGGGCTGCGGCCATGGCACCTTTTGCTCCCCGGTGGCATAGTGGAGGTCCCTCGCCCCACTGCAGAGCTCACAGTATGCCCACCCCTTTAATGGAAGGGGAGGGCTCTGTGCTCTCGATAGCGCTATGCGGAGAGGCCTTGTAGTGCTGGGAAATTTGCACGCCTACCGTCCCGGTCCCGCCCCCGAGAGGAAGTGGAGCGTCTGACATTGCGCTCCACTTCCTCTCTGGTGGTAACCCAAATTTAGGTCGCGGGACAGGACTTCCGCATCGGGCGCAAGAAGTCCTGCCTCGCCAAGGGGCAATATGCAATTTCACCCCCATAATGTTTTTAAAAATTTATTTGAAGTATAGATGTATTTTTTTTGAGGTATTGCCATTCATACTTACGGGATTTCCATACATATGGATCCCCATAAGCATGAATGGGGATTCTCTTTTTTTTATTCATTGGGCCGGCCCACTTGATGCCAGGAGTGCTTGCGAACCGTGTGTGCCTCTACCTGCGGGCAGCCAGAGAGGCCCAAGACCGTGAGTCTCTGTACCTCCCAGACCACCAGGAACGCAGGCATTTTATTTGCAGATCGGAGGCATTTCCCCGCAGGAAGCCAAAGCAATGTCACCATGCTGACATTTATTGGTGTAATTGTTTTTCACAAAAAAGTAAAAAATATACTTTCAGGCCTGAAATCTCTGCCATTTTATTATTTTTAGCTTTGTAATTATGAAACGTTTACTGCTGATTGAAAGCAACTGAATATAAAACAGATTTTGTGCTATTGTGCTCCAAGTTGTTTTCGTCACTTTTCAGATCTCTACAAATAGATGGGCATTTCTAAGAAAAGGGAGGGGTGGAGATAGGAGGAGAGACATCCACCAGTGTACTCGTTGTCAACTCCTTGGAGACCTTGGAATAACATTAGAACATGTTGCCTAGTCTAACTGTAAATGGGAAGCTAGTCATTTGAATGCTGCTTGTTCTGCTGAATGTTTAATGATAATCTTAAAGGGACATTGAAAAAGTACTTGTTGAACTGTTTTTAATTTTTGGGCAAGAAGATAAGCCAATGTCAATTTTGGCCTTGTAAGTGATGCATTTGAACACCCTTTCCATCATTGTGCCATTTATAAACAAAAATAGGATTACCAAATATAAAATAAAAATAGAAAATGCTTGAAATACTTAGGTCAGGCAGCACCTGTGGAGAGAGAAACAGTTAACGTTTCAGGTTGGTAACTGATTATCAAATACTTTTTGATGCTTGTGCCCCTTTAGAAAGATTGGGCTCAAGTTTCGGCTCGAGTTGCTCCTATTTTTTTGGAGCAACTAGTTTAGAATGGAGCATCTTAGAAATTGCAATTCTCGGCCTTGAGTTTGCTCCAGTTCTAGTCAGTTAGAATAGTTTGATTTTAGAACAGATTTTTTTTTTCCAAAGGGGGCGTGTCCAGGCTCTTGCGCCTGTTTTCCAAGTTTAGGCAGCGAAAACTTAATCCAAACTAACTTAGAATGGAGTAAGTGTAGATTTTTGTACAATAATAAATGATAAATAAATCAATAAATTAACCAATAAATCAATCAAAAAAATTTTTTAAAAAATAATTTAAAAAATCAATCAGCAAATAAAAAATTACGTTTCTACTCACCTACTGCAGCACCGGGAGCCCTCCAACAGCGCGCTGGGACGGGCCCCCCCTCAGTGTCTGTCTCTCTCTGTCTCTGTCAGTGTCTCTTTGTCTCTGTCTCTGTCTCTGTCAGTGTCTCTCTCTCTCTGTCTCTGTCAGTGTCTCTCTGTGTTTCTGACAGCGAGGGGGCAAACTTGGGCCCATAAATTTGTCGGCATGTTCCAATTGGGAACATAATATGTAGAGTGTTGAAATACCAAAATGGCCATAGCAAGTTGGTGAACTGTGGGTGGTATATTTTCATGGCAACTTGGTGCATGCCTCGGTGAATTCACTCACAATGAGCTTCTGATTTTAGCTGGCTTGTCAGGGGAGGATGAGCTACTGAGCGGAGATTAGTTGTTTCTCCTTCTCTTTGAAGTTCATAGGCAACCCGGCAATTGAATTTCCAGTGTCCGCCATTCCCATAGGTTTTCCCATTTCACCCTTGCACCACGAATTTCAAACTGAGGATGTTGCCTGAATACAGGCACTGCTGAGAAGAAAGCACACATTTGTAAATAAATTGGAATACCTGACCACATACTATTTGTAAAAGATCTGTTCTACAATATTTAAGCACACAAGTATGTTTATTAATGAAGAGAAAAATCTAACATGAGCCAGTGATATAATTGTTGATGCTAAATGTTTGACAGAATGACATCTTATGATTCCATATCACTTTGCAAGTGTTTGTATTAATGGAAAAATATTAGTGAAAGAAAGCATGAAAACTAGGAGTGAGTTTTTCCACATTGAGTCTAAACCTTCCAATGAGTCACATTGCTTCAGTCAACAACACCAATAAAGACAGATTCTCTGGTCATTCATCTAGTTATTTGTGGGACCTTCATTGTATGCAAATTGGTTGCCGGATTTGCCTACATGACAATTGAACTTCAAAAGCAACTCCTTTGATGTGAAATGCTTTGGGAGAGTCCAAGGAAATGTGCAATATAAATGCACATATTTTTTCTTTAATTTTCACCATTATACGCCCTTCCTCTCTTCAGAGAAGTAAATAGCCACATGTAAAACCTTGGAGAAAAATGTTTCCTTGATTCTCAAATGTATGTGAATGGATACTGTTGGATATGCCCCTAATATTACAAACTGCACAGTACAGTCCAGACTAATTATATTCCATAGTGATCCTTGGAATATTTATTGTCTTGATCTATAGTTATCCTTCTAACAGTGTGCAAGATTTGGCATGGCATGATATTTTACAATAAAAACTATAAATTTGTACATTTTACCTTGCGCATGTGATTTTGTACAATTATCAGAAGCAGTGAAAATTCTAACTTTCAATACCAACCAATTATTTGCTGCTCTAAATTACTTGTAACTTTAATTTCCTCCTTTCAGAAATGGATATTTATCCAACTTGAGTTAAATTAACATATGATAACTGTCCTGCCTATCTGCTACATTGATGGGAAGGAAGAGTTATTTCTCCCCATTTACATCTTGGCAATTCTGTGCTGGTGTCCTTTAGTGCTCTGATCACAGTTCAGGTTAATCTCTTGTATTGTGCGAAGTTAAGGAGGCTGCTTTCAAGCACAGCATAACTACATGCTAGTTAGTTGTGCGATGTTGCAGATGATTTTAAGTGTTAAATATTAGTAATTATACATTTGTGTCTAGCCTTGCTTTCTAATTGATTCACTGTTTCTACGGTGGAAAACAACCAATCAAGTAAGTTGTGCACTTCAATGTCAGGAAACTCAACGTATTAAGCCATAATTTACTTTGCTATTACAAAAGCAAAATACTGCGGATGCTGGAATCTGAAATAAAAACAGAAAATGCTGGAAATCTTAGCGGGTCAGGCAGCATCTGTGGAGAGAAAAACAGAGTTAACGTTTCCAGGTAGTTGTCATCATCATACGCAGTCCCTCGAAATCGAGGAAGACTTGCTTCCACTTCAAAAATGAGTTCTCAGGTGACTGTACAGTCCAATACGGGAATTACAGTCTCTGTCACAGGTGGGACAGACAGTCATTGGAGGAAAGGGTGGGTGGGGAGTCTGGTTTGCCGCACGCTCCTTCCGCTGCCTGCGCTTGTTTTCTGTATGCTCTCGGCGACGAGACTCGAGGTGCTCAGTGCCCTCCCGGATGCTCTTCCGCCACTGAGGGCGGTCTTTGGCCAGGGACTCCCAGGTGTCGGTGAGGATGTTGCACTTTATCAAGGAGGCTTTGAGGGTGTCCTTGAAACGTTTCCTCTGCCCACCTGGGGTTCGCTTGCCATGTAGAAGTTCTGAGTAGAGCGCTTGCTTTGGGAGTCTTGTGTCAGGCATGCGAACAATGTGGCCCACTCAACGGAGCTGGTGGTCAATGCTTCGATGCTGGGGATGTTGGCCTTGATGGTACATCTGTCCTCCCGGGGGATTTGCAGAATCTTGCGGAGACATAATTCGTGGTATTTTGCCAGTGACTTGAGGTGTCTACTGTATTTTGTCCACGTCTCTGAGCCATACAGGAAGGCGCGGGTATCACTACAGCCCTGTAGACCAAATGCTTGGTACCAGATTTGAGGGCCTGATCTTCGAACACTCTCTTCCTCAGGCGCCTGAAAGGCTGCACTGGCGCATTGGAGGTGGTGTTGAACCTCGTTGTGTCTCTGCCCTTGCTGATAATAGGCTCCCGAGTGTGAGAATTCTGAAAACAGGAGAAAGGGTCAGCTATGCAGGGGGGAAGACTCCTGGACGTTGAAGTGGGCACGGAGGTGAAGGTGGCGGAAAAAGAGGTCAGCATCATGCCGAGCTCGAAATTCATTGAGGTGGGGGCATAAGAGGATGACCACAAGGGGAAAGCGTGATCCCACCACCAATCACATCTTACCCTCCCCTCCTCTCTCAGCATTCCGAAGGGACCGCTCCCTCCGCGACACCCTGGTCTATTCCGCAGTCACCCCCAGCATCCCCTCCCCTTCCCACGGCACCTTCCCATGTAAGCGCAGCAGATGCAACACCTGGCCTTTTACCTCCTCCCTTCCCACTATTCAGGGCCCAAATACTCCTTCCAGGTGAAACAGCGATTTACTTGTACTTCTTTCAATTTAGTTTACTGTATTCACTGCTCATGATGTGGTCTCCTCTACATTGGGGAGACCAAACGTAGATTGGGTGACCGCTTTGCGGAACACCTCCGTTCAGTCTAAGTGTGACCCTGAGCTTCCGGTCGCCTGTCACTTTAATTCTCCGCTCCATTCCCACTCTGATATATCCGTCCTCGGACTCCTCCACTGTTCCAATGAAGCTCAACGCAAACTCGAGGAATAGCACCTCATCCTTTGTTTAGGCACTTTACAGCCTTCTGGACTCAATAATTTTAGAGCATAGCCTCTCCCATCTTTGGCTCCCTTCTCACCCACCCCCCCCCCCAAGCTTGTGGTTTTTTTTCTGCCTATAATGGAAGTTGGTCATTATCCCACCATTCACACCGTATCTAGACTAGGACCTCGAGGTAGGACCTCAAAGAGAGTAATCTCAGGATTGCTACCATTGCCACGCGCTAGTCAGCGTAGGAATCGCAGGATAGCTCAGATGAATATGTGGCTTGAGGCGTGGTGCAGAAGGGAGGGATTCAAATTCCTGGGACATTGGAACCGGTTCTGGGGGAGGTGGGACCAGTACAAACCGGAAGGTCTGCACCTGGGCAGGACCTGAACCAATGTCCTGGGGGAGTGTTTGCTAGTGCTGTTGGGGAGGGGTTAAACTAATGGCAGGGGGATGGGAACCTCTGCAGGGAGTCAGAGGGAAATAGAATGGGGGCAGTAAAAGATAGAAAGAAGAAAAGTAAAAGTGGAGGGCAGAGAAACCCAAGGCAAAAATCAAAAAGGGCCACATTGTAGCAAAAGTCTAAAGGGGCAAAGTGTGTTTAAAAAAACAGGTCTGAAGGCTCTGTGCTCAATGCGAGGAGTATTCGTAATAAGGTGAACGAATTAACTGCGCAAATAGCTGTTAACGGATATGATGTAATTGGCATCAAGGAGACATGACTCCAGGGTGACCAAGGCTGGGAATTCAACATTCAGGAATGATAAACAGAAAGGAAAAGGAGGTGTGGTGGCGTTGCTGGTTAAAGAGGAAATTAACGCAATAGTAAGGAAGGACATTAGCTTGGATGATGTGGAATCGGTATGGATGGAGCTACGGAATACCAAAGGGCAGAAAACGCTAGTGGGAGTTGTGTACAGACCACCAAACAGCAGTGGTGAGGTTGGGGACAGCATCAAACAAGAAATTAGGGAAGCGTGCAATAAAGGTACAGCAGTTATCATGGGCGACTTTAATCTACATATTGATTGGGCTAACCAAACTGGTAGTACTGCGGTGGAGGAGGATTTCCTGGAGTGTATTAGGGATGGTTTTCTAGACCAATATGTCGAGGAACCAACTAGAGGGCTGGCCATCCTAGATTGGGTGATGTGTAATGAGAAAGGACGAATTAGCAATCTTGTTGTGTGAGGCCTCTTGGGGAAGAGTGACCATAATATGGTAGAATTCTTTATTAAGATGGAGAGTGACACAGTTAATTCAGAGACTAGGGTCCAGAACTTAAGGAAAGATAACTTCGATGGTATGAGACGTGAGTTGGCTAGAATAGACTGGCGAATGATACTTAAATGATTGACGGTGGATAGGCAATGGCAAACATTTTAAAGATCACATGGATGAACTTCAACAATTGTACATCTCTGTCCGGAGTAAAAATAAAACGGGGAAGGTGGATCAACCGTGGCTAACAAGGGAAATTAAGGATAATGTTAAATCCAAGGAAGAGGCATATAAATTGGCCAGAAAAACCAGAAAACCTGAGGACTGGGAGAAATTTATAATTCAGCAGAGGAGGACAAAGGGTTTAATTAGGAGGGGGAAAATAGAGCATGAGAGGAAGCTTGCTGGGAACTTAAAAACTGACTGCAAAAGCTTCTATAGATATGTGAAGAGAAAAAAATTAATGAAGACAAATGTAGGTCCTTTGCAGTCAGATTCAGGTGAATTTATAATGGGGAACAAAGAAACGGCGGACCAGTTAAACAAATACTTTGGTTGTGTCTTCACGAAAGAAGACACAAATAACCTACCGGAAATACTCGGGGACTGAGGGTCTAGTGAGGAGGAGGAACTGAAGGATATCCTTATTAGGTGGGAAATTGTGTTGGGGAAATTGATGGGATTGAAGGCGGATAAATCCCCGGGGCCTGATAGTCTGCATCCCAGATTACTTAAGGAACTGGCCCTAGAAATAGTAGATGCATTGGTGATCATTTTCCAACATTCTATCGACTCTGGATCAGTTCCTTTGGAGGGTAGCTAATGTAACACCATTTTTTTAAAAAGGAGGGAGAGAGAAAATGGGTAATTATAGACCGGTAGCCTGACATCAGTAGTGGGGAAAATGTTGAAATCAATTATTAAAGATGAAATAGCAGTGCATTTTGAAAGCATTGACCGGATCGGTCCAAGTCAGCATGGACCTATGAAACGGAAATCATGCTTGACGACAAATCTTCTGGAATTTTTTGAGGATATAACTAGTAGAGTGGACAAGGGAGAACCAGTGGATGTGGTGTATTTGGACTTTCAAAAAGCTTTTGACAAGGTCCCACACAAGAGATTGGTGTGCAAAATTAAAGCACATGGTATTGGGGGTAATGTATTGACATGGATAGAGAACTGGTTGGCAGACAGGAAGCAGAGAGTCGGGATAAACAGGTCCTTTTCAGAATGGCAGGCAGTGACTAGTGGGGTGCCGCAGGGCTCAGTGCTGGGACCCCAGCTCTTTACAATATACATTAATGATTTAGATGAAGGAATTGAGTGTAATATCTCCAAGTTTGCAGATGACACTAAGCTGGGTGGCGGTGTGAGCTGTGAGGAGGACGCTAAGAGGTTGCACGGTGACTTGGACAGGTTAGGTGAGTAGGCAAATGCATGGCAGATGCAGCATAATGTGGATAAATGTGAGGTTATCCACTTTTGGGGGGGGGGGAAACATGAAGGCAGAATATTATCTGAATGGTGACAGATTAGGAAAAGGGGAGGTGCAACAAGACCTGGGTGTCATGGTACATCAGTCATTGAAAGTTGGCATGCAGGTGCAGCAGGCGGTGAAGAAGGCAAATGGTATGTTGGCCTTCATAGCTAGGGGATTTGAGTATAAGAGCAGGGAGGTCTTACTGCAGTTGTACAGGGCCTTGGTGAGGCCTCACCTTGAATATTGTGTTCAGTTTTGGTCTCCTAATCTGAGCAAGGACATTGTTGCTCAGAGGGAGTGCAGCGAAGGTTCACCAGACTGATTCCCGGGATGGCAGGACTGATATATGAGGAGAGACTGGATCGACTGGGCCTGTATTCACTGGAGTTTAGAAGGATGAGAGGCGATCTCATAGAAACATATAAAATTCTGACGGGACTGGACAGGTTAGATGCAGGAAGAATGTTCCTGATGTTGGGGAAGTCCAGAACCAGAGGACACAGTCTAAGGATAAGGGTAAGCCATTTAGGACTGAGATGAGGAGAAACTTCTTCACTCAGAGAGTTGTTAGCCTGTGGAATTCCCTATCTCAGATAATTGTTGATGCCAGTTCATTGAATATATTCAAGAGGGAGTTAGATATGGCCCTTGCGGCTGAAGGGATCAAGGGGTATGGAGAGAAAGCAGGAAAGGGGTACTGAGGTGAATGATCAGCCATGATCTTATTGAATGGTGGTGCAGGCTCGAAGGGCCGAATGGCCTACTCCTACACCTATTTTCTATGTTTCTATGTTTCTAGACTAACCTTTTTCTAACTCCTGGCATTACCATTTCAATTTGACCCATCATCCCTTTTGTCTCTCTAATCTCTCCTGCCTTCACTCTATCACAGACCTCCCCGTTTGTTCTTTACTCCCCTCCCCCTTTCAGTGTTTCTTAAGAATGTGTTCTTTTCGAACATTCGCCAGTTCTGACGAAGGATCTTCACCTGAAACGTTAAGTTTTTCTCTCCACAGATGCTGCCTGACCCGCTGAGATTTCCAGCATTTTCTATTTTTATTCCTTACTTTGTGATATTGGCCCGGAATTTGTGGTCAGCGCGCAGTGACAGCAATGGCCGCTGATCTCAAAGAAAGCTGCCGACAAAGATCTAGCCATCTCTGTGGCGTCAATTTCAGCTTTCCCGACTGTTGTTTCAATCTGGGGCCAAATCAGGTGACTCACCAGTGTCCAACAACAGTGATGTCATCAAGCTGGCCAAGTAGCCAATCATATTGAAGAATTATCAGAGAGCAAACCAGGAAGTACAATGAGCATATTCTAATTTACATTTAATAAATATTTGCAGAAAACAAAATAAAGATTGGGACATACACAGGATTAAGGTAGAAGCTGAAATATAATAAACAAACATAGTAAAAAAAACTTGTAAAAAAAGAAGTTATATTTTTAATCTAGTTCAGACAGATTTTTAAAGTCTTAATTTTAAGTGAGGCAAAGGAAGTGAAATCAATCACCACTTCAGCATGTGGAATGTTAAAGCAAAAAATCCTTCACTTTTGATTATGATTTGTATATTCTCCACTCTGTTGCTCATGGTCTGGGCCCAGGAAATAAGGAGAGCAGACTCAAGAATAGTAGAGATGGGGTTAGCAGCAGCTTGGGGCTAAGATTTTTTTACAGATATCTTAATCATATTAATGGAAACATTTGACATTCCACAGCTATCCTGTGTAACATTAGTTTTTCAGGGCCAGAATAGTTGTTCAGCAGTCAGTGCGCCGTTGAAAACCCAGTTCAAGGCTTAAAGTTTTAGAGCGTTTTCAACAGCGATATTTCATCGTAAAAGCGGAAGTTTTCATCATTTCAAGTGATTTGAATTGATTGCCAGCTCTGGGGAGTTCCACAGTGCAACCTGTGGCAGAGCAGGGAATGACTGACTGCAACGTCTAGATTTTTGCTTTTATCTGCGTATGCGCTAAATCCTGAAGTTGCTGTCCATTTCAGAGGGACATGATCGTGAACGTTGACAGTTTTGCTGTCATTACCACTGCAAAATCTGGCCAGTAATGAATGCCTCTTTCCCTTCTGTACCTCCATCTTATTGCTTTAACTAGAACCTGCCACTTACTGCAAGGGCCTCTTACTCTGTGACAATTCTTTGCTCCAAACTGCTGCTAACCCCATCTCTACTATTCCCTTGAGTCTGCTCTCCTCATTTCCTGGGCCCAGACCATGAGCAACAGAGTGGGAGATATACGAATCATGATCAAAAGTGAAGGATTTTTTGCTTTAACATTCCACATGCTGAAATGATGATTGATTTCACTTCCTTTGCCTCACTTAAAATCAAACTTTAAAAATCTGTCTGAACTAGATTATGAATATAACTTTTTTCAATAATGGCCAACTGTCCTTAAATGCACTCCTAATTTTTACAGATGTCTCTTGATGATTTAACCACACTGTTAGCCGTCACCAAACCATGTTTGGCTTTTATTTGTTTGCAAACAAAAATCGAAGAAATAAATAACATTGAAACACAGTATTGAGACAAATTATGCATTATTTCTGTTCCTCAAAGTGGAAAACATTTGTGAAACCATTGTTTTTTTAAGTGACATACTTTATGTAAATATTTACATGCTACCTATGAGAAACTTAATTTGGAATATGTGACTATTGTTTATAGTATTTAGCAGTTAAGAATGTGTGGAAGTCAACCAACAAATACAATGTTTCAAAAAGATTGTACATGCCTACACTGATGCTGGGGACTGCTGCAAGTGGCTCTCTGCCTTGGGAAAGATTGTAAACATGGTATCCATGCAGGGAATTCAGGGGTGGTGTAAAAGCTGTTACTGGATTGGATGATAAATAGTTCCTTTTACGTGCTAATCCGCTGTATGCAGTTACAATCTTTCTAAGAATGATTTCCTCTTTACTATTTTCAGAATTTTTTCCTTTTTAGAATTTGAGATTGAGTAATGTGAACAGTTGTCTCTTTACTTGAAGGAGCTTCTCAGACTTTAAAAGCTTATGTGAATTGACATCTGTGTATCAGCTTGAAAACCTATACATAGCAACATGTGCACAGTGCATTGAATAGCAAGTTCATTGTGGATGCCTTCCAGCAATTTGTTTGACCGTGTTCAGAGGCTTGTGAACTGTGGTTAGAATACCTTTCTATAACAGAGCAAATGAATTGGAATATTGGTCCCAAGTTTCGCCATGATTTGCTCCTGATTTTTAGGAGCAACTGGTGTAGAACGGAGTATCTTAGAAATCGGAATTCTTGCCATTTAGTTTGCTCCAGTTCTAGTCAGTTAGAACAGTTTCACTTTGGAACAGAATTTTTTTTTCAAAAAGGGGGCGTGTCCGGCCACTTACGCCTGTTTTCAAAGTTTCGTCAGTGAAAACTTACTCCAAACTAACTTAGAATGGAGTAAGTGAAGATTTTTGTACGCTCGACAAAACCTTGTCTACACTTTAGAAAATCAGGCGTATGTTACAAATTAGGCGTAGGGATCGAGGTGGGGGGGAGGAGGGGGAAGGGAAGTCATTAAATTCTACAATCAATCCTTAGTTATACTTATACAAATATTATACAAATAAATCCAACCTGAATAAAAATTTATAAGCAAAGAAAAGATTAAATAAACCATGTTCCTACCTGTGTGAAATAGCATCAGCCTTCGAGCTGCTGTGCTTCAGGCAGGCTTTTCATGTTGGAGACAGGCAGGGGTGTGGCGTCAGTGTCTCGACGGCAGCGGCAGCAAGCTGCGAGCTGAGCTGCAGTGCTTGAGGCAGGCCTTCATTCTCTTCATGGCTGGCCGCGAAGAAGCAACACCCGGACGGACCCGAGGCCATTCGGCCATGGGATAGCAGCGGCGTCAGTGGCTGGCCGGCAGCCAAAGAATCAACACCTGACACACGCAGCTCTTTATGGTGCTTGAGGCTATTCGGCCACGCTTTGGGGGCGGCGTCAGTGGCTCGACGGCAGCCGAAGATACAGCAGCAGCCTTCGAGCTGTGAGGGGGACTGAGGCCATTGATCCATTGCAAAGTTGAATTGGCACTCTTATTTCTCCAAACACACACTCCTTAATTTGCATGCACCAATGCAGCACCGGTTCTGCAAGTTTAGCAGTGAAAAGCTGAACTCACTCATTTCAGCAGGTGATTTATTCAGCAGTGCTGCTAAAAGCACTCCCTCACACACAGAAATATCAAAAAAATTAAATTACAAGCCTTTGCAGGGGTCCAAGAAACAAATCTTCACTTTTTCTGCAGTCCTTTTAAAAATGGCCGAGTGCCAATGTTTGTTTGAGACTGCGCATGCGCGCACGCTCCAACGCGCACGCGCAGGGTTGCCGGCACCACGAAGGCTAATTTAAATTGTACCCGCCCCCACTACTTAAAAAATCGGCGCGAGTGTTAGGCTCCGCCCCCTGCTGCGAAGAGCGCACTGCGCCAAGCAGACAAGAATATCGGAGTTTATTTTTTAAGTGCAGTTTTGGGCGCGAAAAACAGGCGCCCAGCTCGGAGGTGCGCCGTTTTCGCCGCGGGACGAAACTTGGGACCTTTAAGTTATACAGTTGCACTAGTATGTATATGGACCAAAATGACCAGCTTTGAGCTTGGAGTGAATCATAACACATTTTTCAGTGCATGGGTTATAGAGGATAAGTGTAATGAACACCTTCAAAAAAGCTACAAGTACCTGGGTTTGGAGTGTTGTGCTGCAAGCTGTACTAATGGTAGACTATAACACATCTCTCATTCTGTCATTGTATTTTTTAAATCTAATGTGACTAGCTTGTCTTATACCATAATGTGTGAGGCCATTTTTTTAATGAATATTTCTTATCAACAATGCTGAGAAATGGATCTTTTTACAGTTACTGAAAAAGACAACTTTCATTCCATTCGTCTGAACAGGCTTCACAGCCAAGTCCCAGAGATGAATTCTCAGTTCCCCTTTGCTCTTTTTCCCCCTTAAAAAATCTGTTTCAGTGCTTGCTTGATTTAATTGCATTTAATTTCTGCCTTCCTATTATGAGTTTATACAAACTACTATTAACTCTAAACTACTTTGTCAACAGTTCTTCTCCTTCGTAGGCAGTCCCCCGGAGTTGAGGATAACTTGCATCCACACTAATGAGTTCTAAGGTCACTGATGAGACCAATGCGGGATCTACTGTCTCTTGTGGGGCAGATGGTGGTTGGAGGGCTGCTTGATTTGTAGTACGCTCCTTCCACTGTTTGTAGTTAGCTTCTGTGTGCTCCTGATGAAGAGACTCCGTGTTCGGCGTCTTCTCATGATTCTCCTCCACTTTGTGCGGTCTTGGGCCAGGGATTCACAAGAGTTGGTGGGGATGTTACATTTTTTTCAAGGAGGCTTTGAGGATATCCTTCAAGCGTTTTCTCTGCCTTCCTGGGACTCGCTTGCTGCTTGTAGACAATGTGGCCCGTCCGTCGGAGCTGATCGAGTGTGGTCAATGCTTCGATGCTGAGAGAGAACGCTGCCATTGGTGCGCCTGTCCTGCCAATGAATTTACAGGATTTTGCAGAGGCAGCGTTCATGGTGCTGCAGTACAGTGGGACCTGAGGGTAGTTGTGCATGAAACACAAAAGGATAGTATGCAGGTACAGCAATTGATCGGGAAGGCCAATGGAATCTTGGCCTTTATTGGAAAGGGGATGGAGTATGAAAGCAGGGAAGTCTTGCTACAGTTATACAGGGTATTGGTGAGGCCACACCTGCAATACTGTGTGCAGTTTTGGTTTCCATATTTACGAAAGGATATACTTGCTTTGGATGCAGTTCAGAGAAGGTTCACTAGGTTGATTCCGAAGATGAGGTGGTTGACTTATGAGGAAAGGTTGAGTAGGTTGGGCCTCTACTTATAGGAATTCAGAAGAATGAAAGTTGATCTTATCGAAACATATAAGATTATGAGGGGGCTTGACAAGATGGATGCAGAGAGGATGTTTTCACTGATGGGGGAGACTAGAACTAGAGGGCATGATCTTAGAATAAGGGGCCACCCATTTAAAACAGAGATGAGGAGAAATTTCCTCTGAGGTTGTAAATCTATGGAATTTGCTGCCTCAGAGAGCTGTGGAAGCTGGGACATTGAATAAACTTAAAACAGAAATAAACAGTTTCTTAAACGATAAGGGGATATGGGGAGCGGGCAGGGAAGTGGACCTGAGTCCATGATCGGATTAGCCATGATATTAAATGGCGGAGCAGGCTCGAGGGGCCGTATGGCCTGCTCCTGCTCACCTTCTTATGGTCTTATGTTCTCCAGTGCTTTGAGATGCCTGCTGATCATAGTCCATGTCTCTAAGGCATATCGGAGGCCAGGTATCACAACTGCTCTGTAGACCATGAGCTTGGTGCCGGGTTTGAGATCCTGGTCTTTGAACACTTTTCCTCAGGTGATCGAAGGCTGCACTGGCACACTGAAGGCGGTGTTGGACGACTTCTTCAATGTCTGTTCTTGCTGATAGTAGGCTCCCAAGATCTGGGAAGTGGTCCACATTGTCAAGGTCTCGTCATGGATCTTGATAATCGGGGAGCAGTACTGTGTGGCGGGGGCAGGTTGGTAGAGAACCTTTGTCTTCCGGATGTTTAATGCAAGGCCCATACTCTTGTACGCTTCAGTGAAGGTGTCAACCATGGGTTGGAGTTCGGACTCCGAGTGTGCACAAACGCAAGCATCGTCTGCATACTTTAATTCAGTAACAGAGGTTGGAACAACCTTGGATCTGGATTGGAGGCGACAGAGCTTGAACAATTTCCTGCTTGTCCTGTATATTAACTCCACTGTAGCGGGGAGATTGTTAAGGGTGAGATGAACATTGCAGCAAGGAAGATTGAGGAGAGCATTGGTGTGATGACACAGCCTTGCTTGACCCCGGTCTACACTTGTATTGGGCCCGTTGGTAAGAATCACGGCTTGCATGTTACTGTGAAGCAGGCGGTGGATGGTGACAAATTTTTGAGGACAGCTGAATTTGAGGACATTCCATAATTCCTCATGGTTGACAGTGGTCAAAGAAAGTCATGTACAGAGGTTTGTTGGATTTGTCACACGGTGAAGATCATGTCTGTTATGCCCCTTAGTGGGCGGAATTCGCATTGCGACTCTGGGAAGAGCTCTTCAGCCACTTAGAAGAGATGATCGAGGAGGATTCTTGCGATGATTTTCCCTGCGGCAGACAGCAGGGAAACTCGTCTGTAATTACTGCAGTCGGATTTGTCCCCTTTCTTGAAGTTGGTCACGATTACGGTGTGTCTCCTCCTTCCAGATAAGAGAGAGAGATCAAGGATTTTCCCCAAAAGTACTTCTCTGCCATGTTTTAGTACTTTGGTGAGGCCTTGTTGTTCTTCAGTTGTCGGATGGCCTTTTCAAACTCCTGCCGGGCTGGGATTGTGTCGAGGTGGTGGCGGGTAGCATGCTGTGGGATGGAGTCAAGGACACTCACGTGAATCTTGATTAAGGAGATGTTTGAAGTGCTCCTTCCAGCGGGCACTGACTGCCTCTCTGTCCTTGATGAGCAGCTCTCTGTTCTTGGCTCCCCGTGGAATAGGACCTTGAGTGCTTGGGCCGTAGGTGGTCTTGACTGTGCTAAAAAATCACACACATCGTGATTGTTGGCTAGTTGCTGAATCTCCTGCGCTTTTTCCACCTGCCATCTGTTCTTTAGGTCCAGAGTTTTTTGTTGGACCTTGGCCTTCAGTTGCCAATAGATCTGCTTTCATTCACTCTAGTTGTAGTGTTGTTTCCAATTCAGCAATGCCTTATGTTTGCGGGTTTTTAGCTCCCGGATCTCCTGATCGTTCTCATTGAACCAGTCTTGATGTTTTCTGGTAGAGTAACCAAGAGTCTCTTCGCAGGTGCTGATTATAGAAACATAGAAACCTAGAAATTTACAGCTCGGAAGGAGACCATTTTGGCCCATCGTGTCCGCACCGGCCGACCAAGAGCTATCCAGCCTAATCCCACTTTCCAGCTCTTGGTCCGTAGCCCTGTAGGTTATGGCACTTTAAGTGCACATCCAAGTATTTTTTAAATGTGGTGAGGGTTTCTGCCTCTACCACCCTTTCAGGCAGTGAGTTCCAGACCCCCACTACCCTCTGGGTGAAGACATTTCTCCTCTTATCTCCTCTAAGCCTCCCCCCAATTACTTTAAATCGATGTCCTCTGGTTGTTGACCACTCTGCCAAGGGAAATGGGTCCATCCTATCCACTCTATCCAGGCCCCTCATAATTTTATACACCTCAATCAGGTCTCCTCTCAGCCACTTCTGTTTCAAAGAAAACAGACCCAGCATCTCCAATCTTTCCTCATAGACAAAATTCTCCAGTCCAGGCAACATTTTTGTAAATCTCCTCTACACCCATTTCAGTGCAATCACATCTTTCCTGTAATGTGGTGACCAGAACTGTACACAGTACTCCAGCTGCGACCTAACTAGTGTTTTATACGGTTCAAGCATAACGTCCTTGCTCTTGTATTCCATGCCTCGACTAATAAAGGCAAGCATTCCATATGCCGCCTTAACCATCTTATCTACCTGGCCTGCTACCTTCAGGGATCTGTGGATTGAATTCCATTTGCCACTGTTCTGCCCACCATTGATATCTTCCTGCAATCTGCAGCTTTCTTCTTTATTATCAACCACACAGCCTATTTTAGTGTAGTCTGCAAACTTCTTAATCATAACCCCAACATTCAAGTCCAAGTCGTTGATATTTACCACAAAAAGCAAGGGACCCAGCACTGAGCCCTGCAGAACCCCACTGGATACAGCCTTCCAGTCACAAAAACACCCATCACCCATTACCCTTTGCTTCCTGCCTCTGAGCCAATTTTGGATCCAACTTACCACTTTGCCCTGAATCCCATGGGCTTTTACTTTCATGACCAGTCTGCCATGTGGGACCTTACCAAAGCTTTGCTACAATCCATATACACTACATCATTCGCACTACCCTCAGCGACCCTCCTGGTTACCTCCGTGAAAAATTCAATCAAGTTGGCCTTCTCGTAACAAAATCCATGCTGATTGCTTTTGATTGATCCATATCTTTCCAAATGAAGATTTATCCTGTCCCTCAGGATTTTTTCCAATAATTTTCCCACCTGTGAAGTTAGGCTAACTGGCCGTAATTACGCGGTCTATCCCTTTCTCCCTTTTTAAACAAAGGTACAACATTAGCTTGAGGACAGACCAGGCACTATGGACACTCTGCAGCTCCGGTTCATTGGAAGTTGTCAGGTTGGCTGTGAGGCGTTGGCTGAATAGGGCTTTCTTTGCATGGTCTTTGAGTGCTTCAGCGTTGATTTTTCTGCGGCAGTGTTTCTGTTGCTGCTGCCGCCGCCGTTTTGAAGCTACTCTGATGGAGATAACAGAGCGGATTAGGCAGTGGTCAGTCGAGCATTCGTCAGCTCCTGTCATGGCGCAGGTGATGCGGACGTCTTTGCGGTCTCACGCGGACGATGACGTAGTCTGATAGATGCCAGTGTCTAGAATGAGGGTGTTGCCATGAGGCCTTGTACTACGTTATTACCACGCAGAATATCTGGTAAATTAATGTATCTTCTATTTTATTGTCTAGTATCTGTAGGTGGTCACAAGTTTGTAATAGAAAACATAGAAAATAGTTGCAGGAGTAGGCCGTTCAGCCCTTCGAGCCTGCAGCACCATTCAGTATGATCATAGCTGATCATGCATTTCAGTACCCCATTCCTGCTTTCTCTCCATACCCCTTGATCCCTTTAGCCGTAAGGGCCACATCTAACTCCCTTTTGAATACATCTTAACGAACTGGCCCCAACAACTTTCTGTGGTAGAGAATTCCACAGGTTCACAATTCTCTGAGTGAAGAAGTTTCTCCTCATCTCGGTGCTAAATGGCTTACCCCTTATCCTTCGACTGTGACCCCTGGTTCTGGACTTCCCCAACATCGGGAACATTCTTGCTGCATCTAACCTGTCCAGTCCAGTCAGAATTTTAAATGTTTCTATGAGATCCCCTCTAATTCTTCTAAATTCCAGTGAATACAAGCCTAGTCGATCCTGTCTTTCTTCATATGTCAGTCCTGTCATCCTGGGAATCAGTCTGGTGAATCTTCGCTGCATTCCCTCAATAGCAAGAATGTCCTTCCTCAGATTAGGAGACCAAAACTGTACACAATATTCAAGGTGTGGCCTTACCAAGGCCTTGTACAACTGTAGTAAGACCTCCCTGCTCCTATACTCAAATCCTCTCGCTAAGAAGGCCAACATGCCATTTGCTTTCTTTACTGCCTGCTGCACCTGTATGCCAACCTTCAATGACTGATGAACCATGACACCCAGGCCTCGTTGCACCTCCCCCTTTACCAATCTGTCACCATTCAGATAATAATCAGCCCTCCTGTTTTTACCACCAAAGTGGATAACCCCACATTTATCCACATTATACCACATCTGCCATGTATTTGCCCACTCACCTAACCTGTCCAAATCACCCTACAGCCTCTGAGCATTCTCTTCACAGTTCATACTGCCACCCAGCTTAGTGTAATTTGCAAACTTGGAGATATTACATTCAATTCCTTCATCTAAATCATTAATGTATATTGTAAATAGCTGGGGTCCCAGCACTAATCCTTGTGGTACCCCACAAGTCACTGCCTGCCATTCTGAAAAGGACCCATTTATTCCTACTCTCTGCTTCCTGTCTGCCAACCAGTTCTCTATCCACATTACCCCCCAATACCATGTGCTTTAATTTTGCACACTAATCTCTTATGTGGGACTTTGTCAAAAGCCTTTTGAAAGTCTAAATACACCACATCCACTGGCTCCCCCTTGTCCACTCTACTAGTTACATCCTCAAAAAATTCTAGAAAACTTGTTGAGCATGATTTCCCCTTCATAAATCCATGCTGACTTGGACCGATCCTGTCACTGCTTTCCAAATATGCTGCTATTACATCTTTAATAATTGATTCCAATATTTTCCCACTACCGATGTCAGGCTCACTGGTCTATAATTCCCTGTTTGCTCTCTCCATCCTTTTTTAAAAAAGTGGGATTACATTAGCTACCCTCCAGTCCATAAGAACTGATCCAGAGTCTATAGAATGTTGGAAAATGACCACCAATGCATCTACTATTTCTAGGGCCACTTCCTTAAGTACTCTGGGATGGAGACTTTCAGACCCTGGGGATTTATCGGCCTTCAATTCCATCAATTTCCCGAACACAATTTCCTGACTAATAAGGATTTCTTTCAGTGCCTCCTTCTCGCTAGACCCTCAGTGCCCTAGTATTTCCGGAAGGTTATTTGTGTCTTCCTTAGTGAAGACAGAACCAAAGTATTTGTTCAATTGGTCTGCCATTTCTTTGTTCCCCATTATGACTTCACCTGATTCTGACTGTAAGGGACCTACATTTGTTTTCACTAATCTTTTTCTCTTCACATATCTGTCGAGGCTTTTGCAGTCAGTTTTTATGTTCCCTGCAAGCTTACTCTCATATATTCTATTTTCCCCCTCCTAATTAAACCCTTTGTCCTCCTCTGCTGAATTCTATCTTTCTCCCAGTCCTCAGATTTGCTGCTTTTTTTTTTGGCCAATTTATATGCCTTTTCCTTGGATTTAACCCTATCCCTAATTTCCCTTGTAAGCCATGGTTGAGCCACCCTCCCCGTTTTATTTTTACGCCAGACAGGGATGTACAATTGTTGAAGTTCATCCATGTGATCTTTAAATGTCTGCCATTGCCTATCCACCGTCAACCCTTTAATTAATTATCATTCGCCAGTTTATCCAAGCCAATTCATACCGTCGAAATTACCTTTCTTTAAGTTCAGGACTCTAGTCTCTGTATTAACTGTCACTCTCCATCTTAATGAAGAATTCTACCATATTATGGTCACTCTTCCCCAAGGAGTCTCGCACAACAAAATTGCTAATTAATCCTCATTACACAACACCCAGTGTAGGATGGTCAGCTCTCTAGTTGGTTCCTCGACATATTGGTCTGGAAAACCATCCCTCATACACTCCAGGAAATCCTCCTCCACCGTATTGCTACCAGTTTGGTTAGCCCAATCAATATGTAGATTAAAGTCACCCATAATAACTGCTGTTCCTTTATTGCACGCATCCCTAATTTCCTGTTTGATGCCATCCCCAACCTCACTACTATTGTTTGCTGGTCTGTAAACCAGTCCCACTAGCATTTTCTGCCCTTTGATATTGCGCAGCTCTACCCATACAGATGCCACCTCATCCCAGCTAATGCCCTTCCTTAATATTGCGTTAATCTCCTCTTTAGCCAGCAACGCTATCCCACTTCCTTTTCCTTTCTGTCTATCTTTCCTGAATATTGAATACCCTTGGATGTTCAGTTCCCAGCCTTGGTCACCCTGGAGCCATGTCTCCGTAATCCCAATTGCATCATATCCGGTTACCCCTATCTGCGCAGTTAATTCATCCACCTTATTACGACTGCTCCTTGTATTGAGACACCGAGTCTTCAGGCTTGTTTTTTTAACACTCTTTGTCCTTTTAGAATTATGCTGTAATGTGACCCTTTTTGATCTTTGCCTTTTATTTTTCTGCCCTTCACTTTTACTTTTCCCCTTTCTACCTTTTGCTTCTGACCTCATTTTACTTCCCTCTGTCTCCCTGCATAAGTTCCCTTCCACCTGCCATATTAGTTTAACTCCTCCCCAACAGCACTAGCAAACACTCCCCCTAGGATATCGGTTCCAGTCCTGCCCAGGTGCAGACCGTCCGGTTTGTACTGGTCCCACCTCCCCCAGAACCGGTTCCAATGTCCCTGGAATTTGAATTCCTCCCTCTTGCACCATCCCTCAAGCCACGTATTCATCTGAGCTATCCTGCTATTTCAACTCTGACTGGCACGTGCACTAGTAGCAATCCTGAGATTTACTACCTTTGAGGTCCTACTTTTTAATTTAACTCCTAGCTCCCTAAATTCAGCTTGTAGGACCTCATCCCACTTTTTACCTATATCGTTGGTACCTATATGCACCACGACAACTGGTTGTTCACCCTCCCCCTCCAGAATGGTTACTTTAATCTAATTGGATTGGATGATTATCTTTGGTCACCTAGTTACTCAAGCTCTCATTTGAATGTATAGTTATTTTTGTTTTTAGTGAGGTTACTCCCCCACCCCCATCCCTCATTCCCCATGGCAAAGTACACAAAGTCTAGTTAATTCAGATCGAAAGATAGATAATCACAAACGGGGTCCCAAAAATTCTTCATCTGGTTCTGGGTGTAATTATCTCAACCTCTCAATTGCTCTTGAGGTCAACCACTCTGGCTACTGCTTTGTCTCCATCTCATCATCATTTACTCGTAGCCTTTATTGTGTAGAATTGACACTCGGCTGCTGGATTCATCTCTCGATGGTAATTGGCTAATTTGCTGTCTGCTTAGGAGTCCCAATATTTTCTAATTTATTCAGATGTTTATTATTTTTGACTTTATTCAGCTAGTATCACTCGGCATCTCTCCCGTTGATGTTCTGATGTGGAGGTCCCAGCTTCAGCTACCTTCTGCTGCCTCAACAGAGTTTTCCCATCCTTCTCCATCACTCAGCAAAGCCTAAAGTTGTCAAAAGTCTAATCCCTTCCTTTCTCTGCCCCGTGCTCAAACCGGGTAGCAGTAAACCATTTCAGGCTCCACTAAAACACATCGGGGCTGAAATATATTTCAAATTCATTGTTGTTCTAGACTGAGGGAGTTACTTAAGAGTTGAAATTGGTTTCGGCCGGTAACACAGGCCCCAAGTTTCCACACGTGGCGAAAAAAGCGCACCTCAGAGCTGGGCGCCTGTTTTTCGCACCGAAAACGGCGCCGGACAAAAAGTGCGGTATTCGCTCGATGTCTGCTTGGCGTGGCGCACAGGGGGCGGAGCCTACCACTCGCGCTGATTTTGTAAGTAGGAGGGGGCGGGCACAATTGAAATGAGGCTTCTTGGTGCTGGCAACCCTGCGCGTGCGTGTTGGAGCCTTCGCGCACGCACAGTCTGAAGTAAACATTGGCACTCGGCTATTTTTAAAAGTGCTGCAGAAAAAGTGAAGATTTGTTTCTTGGACCCCTGCAAAGGCTTGTATTTTAATTTTCTTGATATTTCTGTGTGTGAGGGAGTGCTTTTAGCAGCACTGCTGAATAAATCACCTGCTGAAATCAGTGAGTTCAGCTTTTCACTGCTAAACTTGCAGAACCGGTGCCTGCAAATTAAGGACTGTGTGTTTGGAGAAATAAAAGTGCCAATTCAACTTTGCAATGGATCAACTTCCACCAAGAACAAAGAATTTCTTGCATGAGGAAGCAAACCATTGCATAATATGTGGTGCGCCCATTCTGCAAATTTAAATATAAAGATGTCAATGTGGCTGCCTCTCCCTGTCCAAATGGCCTCAGTCAATCCCCCTCACAGCTCGAAGGCTGCTGCTGTTCTTTCTTCAGCTCCCGACCAGCCACTGACGCCGCTGCAATCCCATGGCCGAATGGCCTCACGTCCGCTCCTGATTCTTCGGCTGCCTTCGAGCCACTGACGCCGCCCCATAAGCGTGGCCGAACGGCCTAAAGAATTTTAATCTGCAGCTGCGTGTGTCCTGTGTTCATTCTTCGGCTCCCGGCCAGCCACTGACGTCGCTGCAATCCCATGGCCGAATGGCCTCAAGTCCGTCCGGGTGCTGCATCTTCGCGGGGAATGAAGGCCTGCCTCAAGCACCGCAGCTCAGCTCGAAGGCTGCTTGCTGCCTGCCGCTGCCGTCGAGACATTGACACCACACCGCTGCCTGAAAGGCCTGCCTGAAGCACTTTCACACAGGTAGGAACATCTTTTCTTTGCTTATAAAGTTTTATTCAGGTTGGATTTATTTGTATAATATTTGTATAAGTATAACTAAGGATTGATTGTAGAATTTAATGATTTCCCTTCCCCCCCCTTCCTCCCCCTCCCACCTCGTTCCGGACGCCTAATTTGTAACCTGCGCCTGATTTTTTAAAGTGTAGACAAGGTTTTTTCAAGCGTACAAAAATCTTCACTTACTCCATTCTAAGTTAGTTTGGAGTACGTTTTCACTGTGGAAACTTTCAAATCAGGCGTCAGTGGCCGGACACGCCCCCTTTTGGAAAAAAAAATTCTGTTCCAAAGTGAAACTGTTCTACCTGACTAGAACTGCAGAAAACTAAATGTGGAGAATTCCGATTTCTAAGATACTCCGTTCTACACCAGTTGCTCCTAAAAAATCAGGAGCAAATCATGTGGAAACTTGGGGCCACAAAGTGGGTAATAGCGAATTGGCAGCCTGTTTTACACCCACCCAATTAATTTTTTTCCCATTTTTCCTTTCACTATCACCCATTTTATGCCACTGTCCAAGACTAATTTCACCCCCAACGTATGCAATATCCTGACATGGAGCAGCTTAATGCAGTATGTCCCAGAAACCATGTGACGGCCCATCTAATCCACAATATGATCCATTTTCCACTGTCAAATTTGATTCTTTAACGCTGTGTGACATCGCTCAAACTGTTGCTATGAGTGACCCTGCCCCTGTGCATTTAACAGCAGACTTTCCCCGATGTTGGAGGAAGGTGTGCACAGACCAGCAGGTTTAAAAGTGCATTGCTTGCTCACTTGTGTCCTGAATAAAATCACTCAACGGATGTCAAGTGGTACTGCTAACAGTTGTTTAACTTTACAGCCACGACACCCTGGCTGACATTCCTTGCATCCAGTGGCGTGTAGGTCACCTATTTGTTACTGATGCCTCATGATACATAATCTATTTTTATTATTGTATCATCTGGCAAAGTAGTACATCTATTTATTTAAATAGTGTGCATAACTCCTACTGATGTTTCATGAAATTACAATGATTAGAGCTCAAAGGTCGCTGGTCTGAAGAAATATGTGCGTGTGATCTTTTATTCTTTACACTCTTAAATCCAATGTGTTACTTTGTCCTTTTTATATGACCTAAAATGCTGAATCCACTGTACTCTTATCCGTTAAACTGTTAGAATCTGGTTACTTTATGTGAACATTGTACTTGATATATTAGCATTTCTTCATTGTAGGAAACTCTACTCCCTGATTTTTTTCTCTTCACCTTCTCGGAGGTTCTACTTCAAATTTAAGACAAACGTCTCCTCTTTCTCACTCATCCTCCATTCCACTGATTAAGTGACCATAGCAATAGCTGACGGATTTTTCCAATTTTGTAAAAAATCACCACTATTGTCACAGGTACACCTTTGTGGTATTATGTGGATTTATGTGTGAACCTTGCATGTGGAAATCTTTGAACATTAAATTAACTACACCAGGGGCTAAGTTGATTTAATTAATTTGTTGATCAGGAGTTTATTTTTAAATATTGGTGCAATTAGTGGATGGGATGGGGGCGCAGTGTATGATCCGTTAAGGTCAGCTGTCCTTTATTGAGTTTTCATTAAATATCATTGCTAGCAGCTGCTGGCTGATTCCACAGATCTGTTTAATCTTCTCATTAAAAAAAATATTTGAGTTACATGTTCGGCCTACCCTGTAATTCATTTTTATAGCCCATCAAAGTTCACTACATACCATACGAGCCAGCTGTTAAATACTGTTACTTAACTCTATGTAGGATAGCTTCTTTACACAGACTTTGTTGCACTATCGAACATATTTTTCCAGTGTAATAATTTTCATTGAAATCTGTTTTACAGCTGTAATATTGTCTGTTGGTTTAATTCATATTTTGTAACTTAGTAGCTTCATGCACTACATTTGTATCCGAAAGAAGTATATTTTCATGATCAGCGTTTATCCAGTAAAAATTTTATATTTTTGTCTATCTTGACCCGCTGCATACAATCTACTATCAATGTACCTGCTCATTCATTTGTTTGTCAATTGATATTGCCCCACCTAAGCAAAAAGCAATGAACACTGTGTCTAACCATTAGACAAGGTCACGGATAGACCCAATAACAAAATACAAACAAATAATCTTCGTGAAAAATATCTCAATTCTTGGAAACCATTCTGAATGAGAAGCTGCTGTAACACCTTGATCACATTCATCTGACATTTTCCCACCAGTTTGGATTCGGAGCAAATGTAATCAATTTGTGATGTCCTCAAATTCATAAACTGGAAAAGGGATATCTCTCTCTCTCTCTCTCCTCTCTCTCTCTCTCTCTCTCTCTCTCTCTCTCCTTTTTTTCTCTCTCGTTAGCAGAACAGGCATTTTTTTTAAAGATTTATTTGGTGTGGTACCTTGCAGTTGGAGACAAGTTTACTTCTTGTGGACCAGGCAGGTAGGGCAAGAGTTCCCTGAGTGCATCTCGCTCGCTAACTGGTTTTCACTTCTGGATACTGGTGAGGCCGATGGTTCTTCTGGGGCGTACGTCCAGAGCTAAGTCCATGGCACCATGGGTGGCTCAGCCGCATGGGGTGGGGGGGTCGAGGGGTGGGGGGGGGGGGGGTTTAAAGGAAGAAGAGTGGAAGAGCAATAGTGGTAGGGGATTCGATAGTTAGGGAAACAGACGGGTGCTTCTGTGGCCACAGACATGACTCCAGGATGGTATGTTGCCTCCTTGGTGCCAGAGTTAAAGATTTCACTGAATGGCTGCAGGGCATTCTGATGGAGGAGGGTGAATAGCCAAAAGTCGTGGTCCATATCCTAGGTAGAAAGAGGGATGAGGTCCTACAGGCAGATTTTATGGAGCTAGGAAAGTGATTAAAAAGCAGGACCTCAAAGGTAGTAATCTTTACTCCCGGTGCAACGAGCTGGTGATTACAGAAATAGGAGGATAGAGCAGATGAATTTGTGGCTGGAGAGATGGTGCAGGAGGGAGGGCTTTAGATTCCTGAGACATTAGGACCATTTCTGGGGGAGTTGGGACCTGTACAAGCCGAACAGGTTGCACCTCGCCAGGGCCGGGAATAATATCCTCGCTGGGGGGGTTTGCTAGTGCTGTTGGGGAGGATTTAAACTAGCTTAGCAGGGGGATGGGAACCTGAGAGTAGATTCAGAAGGGAGAGAAGAAAAGATGGAAATAGAAGACAGAAAATTAGCAAGCGAGTTTGGAAGGCAGAGGAAACAAAGGCTAGAAAAATAGACAAGAAGTGAGTTTGGCAATGCTAAATAGTTTCTACTTCAATGCAAGGAGTCTAGGGAATAAGGCAGATGAGCTGAGAGCACAGACAGACATGTGGAAGTATGATATAGCTACGACTGAGACATGGCTGAAAGAAGGGCGGGAATGGCAGCTCAACATTCCTGGTTACAGGATTTTCTGATGGGATAGAGAGAGGGGTAAAAAGGAGGCTGGGGGAGGGGGGTCGCAATATTGATCAAAGAAACAATTACAGGGGTGAGGAGGGATGAAATGTAAGAAGGATCATCAAATGAGGCCATATGGGTTGAACTGAAGAACAATAAAGGGGCAATCTCACCGCTGGGTTTGTACTGTAGACTGCCAAACAATCAGCGGGAGATAGAAGAGCAAATATGTAGGCACATTTCTGAGAAGTGCAAAAATAATAGGGCAGTAATAGTAGGGGATTTCTACTACCTTTAATATTGACTGGAATAGAATTAATGTGAAAGGTATAGAGGGAGCAAAATTGTTAAAATGCATTCAGGAGAACTTTATTAGCCAGTACGTAGAAAGCCCAACAAGAGAGGGGACGAATCTGGACATCGTTTTCGGAAATGAACAGGTCAAAGGGTTATCAGTGGGCGAGCATTTTGGTGGTAGTGATCATAATTCATTAGATTTAGGGTAGTTATGGAAAAGAACAAAGATAGACTAGGAATAAAATTTGTCAATTGGGGAAAAGCTAATTTTATTAAGCTGAGATGTGATTTAGCCAAAGTGGACTGGAAACAGTGACTTGAGGTAAATCACTGGGAGGCATTCAAGGAGGAGATCCTGAGGTTTCAGAGCAAGTATGTTCCCTTAAAGAAAAAGGGTGGGACTAACAAATCCAGAACCCCCTGGATGTCAAGGGGCATAGGAGGGGAGGATAAAGAAAAAAAGGGAAGCTTATGACAGGTACCGAGGGCTCAATACCGCAGAAGCCCTAGAGAAGTATAGAAAGTGCAGGGGGTGAAATTAAAAAGGAAATTAGGAAAGGAAAGAGCGAGCATGAAAAATATTGGCAGATAAAATCATGGAAAACCCAAAGATGTTTTATAAATACATTAAGAGCATGAAGATAACTAAAGAAAGTGTAGTGTCTATTAGAGACCATAAAGGTAACCTGTGTGTGAAGGCAGAAGACGTGGGTATGGTTCTTGATGAATACTTTGCGTCTGTTTTCACAAAAGAGAGGGACGATGCAGGCACTGCAATCAGGGAGGAGGAGCATGAAATATCAGCTGAAATAAACATAGTACGAGAGGAAGTATTAAGGGGTTTAGCATCTTTGTAAGTGGATAAATCCCCAGGCTCGGATGAAATGTATCCCAGGCTGATAAGAGAAGCAAGAGAGGAAATAGCAGAGGCTCTGACCATCATTTTTCAATCCTCTCTGGCTACAGGTGTGGTGCCAAAGGACTGCTAATGTTGTACCGTTGAGGAAGGGATAGGCTGAGTAATTACGGGCCAGTCAGCCTAACCTCGGCGGTGTGAAACTTATTGGAAAAAATTCTGAGGGACAGGATGAATCTTCATTTGGAAAGACACGGATTAATCAAGGAGAGTCAGCATGGATTTGTTAAGGGAAGGTCGTGTCTGACTAACTTTATTGAATTATTTGAGAAGGTAACCAGGAGGGTCGATGAGGGTAGTGCGTTTGATGTGGTCTACATGGATTTTAGCAAAGCTTTTGATAAGGTCCCATTCTGGTCACAAAGTAAAAGCTCTTGGGATCCAAGGCAAAGTGTCAAGTTGGATCCAAAATTGGCTGAGGCAGAAAGCAAAAAGTAATGGTCGATGAGTGTTTTTGTGACTGGAAGGCTGTTTCCAGTGGGGTTCTGCAGGGTTCAGTACTAGGTCCCTTGCTTTTTGTCAATATATATCAATGATTTGGACTTGAATGTGTAGGGGGTATAACTAAGAAGTTTGCAGATGACACACAAATTGGCCGTGAGGTTGATAATGAAGAAGAAATCTGTAGACTGCAGGAATATATCAATGGACTGGCCAGGTGGGCGGAACAGTGGTAAATGGAATTCTATCTGGAGAAGTATGAGGTAATGCATTTGGGAAAGGCTAATAAGGAAAGGGGATACACAATAAATGGTAGGGCACTGAAAAGTGTAGAGGAACAGAGGGACCTTGGACTGCATGTCCACAGATCTCTGAAGGTAGCAAGCCAGGGAGCTAATGTGGTTAAGAAGGCATACGGTATACTTGCCTTTCTTAGCTGAGGCACAGAATATAAGAGCAGGGAGGTTAGTTATGCTTGAACTGTATAAAACATTAGTTGGGCCACAGCTGGAGTACTCTCTGCAGTTGTGGTCACCACATTACAGGAAAGATGTGATTGTACTAGTGAGGGTGCAGAGGAGATTTACGAGGATGTTGCCTGGACTGGAGAATTTTAGCTATGAGGAAAGATTGGAAAGGCTGGGGTTGTTTTCTTTGGAATAGAAGAGGCTGAGGGGAGACCTAATTGAGGTGTATAACATTGAGGGGCTTAGATACAATAAATAGGAAGGACTTTTTCCCTTAGCAGAGGGGTCAATAACCAGGGGGCATAGATTTAAAGTAATTGGCAAGAGGTTTAGAGGGGATTTGAGGAGAAATGTTTTCACTGAGAGGGTGATGAGGATCTGGAACTTGCTGCTTGAGGGTGGTAGAGGCAGAAACCCTCATAGCATTTAAAAAGTATTCAGATATGAACTTGAAGTGTCGTAACCTACAAAGCTATGGACCAAGAGCTGGAAAGTGGGATTAGGCTGGATAGCTCTTTGTTGGCCAGCACAGACACGATGGGCTGCATGGCCTCCTTCTGTGCCATACATTTCTATGATTCTATGAACTGCAAAGCTGCTGAACTGAATGAGTTTCTTGTGTTTCAGAAGTGTTAGGTCATAAATCAGTATTCCATTGTTTTATCATAGCGTGTATATAGAGGTCCTGCAGGGAAGTGTGATTTGCCCCAGTATTTTTCTTGACTTCATTGTGAACTGGAAAGCATGTGGTAACTGTGTCACTGCAGGAATATCTTGACAGAATTGCATAGTGATTGGCCAAATGATGTATCGAAAGCCTGGTAAAGCAATCCAATATCCCTGAGTGGGATACATGTCCACCTCTATGCTAAGATTTACAAACAGTTTCAAATATTCAACTCCTTGGCTCACTAATCACATTTGCTGTTCCATGCTGGGGCAAACAGCTGCTGAAGTTTACTGCCAAAACTAGTAGATAAATGGGTATATTATTAAAAAGCTCAGGTCGTCTTGGCATCATTAATGGCCTCCGTGTTCTATATAGCTTAAATGTACCCATAAACAAGAACAGAAAATGCTCGAAACACTCGGCAGGTCAGTCAGCATATGTGGAGAGAACAGATAAGTTGATGTCTCAATTTTCCAGTTCTGATGAAGGGTCGAAATCAATAGCATTAAAAAAGCAAAGAGAAAGGGGAGGGATAAAAGGCTCCCACCTGAGAGAGGAAGTAAAATGATCTATAAAGTACTTAAATGGAAAGCAGGTGATTATATTAAATGCCAGGTGTTATATTAAAATGAAAGAATAGGAAGCATAATGAGAAATAGGACCACTCGGCTGTAGACCTCATTACAACCCTGGTCCAAACATGGACAGAAGAACTGAATTCCAGAGCTGAGGTGAGAAGGACTGCTCTTGACATCAAGGCAGCATTTGACTGAGTGTGGGATCAAGGAGCCCTAGTAAAACTAAAGTCAATAGGAAGCAGGAGGAAAACTCTCCACTGGCTGGAGTCATACCTAGCAGAAAGGAAGATGGTTGTGGTTGCTGGAGGTCAATCATCTCCTCTCCAGGGCATCGCTTCAGAAGTTCCTCAGGCAGTGTCCTAGGCCCAACCATTTTCAGCTGCTTCATCAATGACCTTCCCTCCATCATAGGGTCAGATGTGAGGATGTTCGCTGATGACTGCACAATGTTCAATTCCATTTGCAACTCCTCAGGTAATGAAGCAGTCCATGCCCAGAGGGAGCAAGATCTGGACAGCATTCAGGCTTGGGCTGATAAGTAGCAAGTAACATTCGCGCCACACAAGTGCCAGGCAATGACTATCTCCAACAGGCGAGAGTCTAACCACCGCCCCTTGACATTCAATGGCATTACTATCGCCGAATCCCCCACCATCAACATCCTGGGGGGGGGGGGGGTACCATTGACCAGAAACTTAACTGGACCGGCCACACAAATCATGTGGCAACATGAGCAGGTCAGAGACTGGGTATTTTGTGGCAAGTGTGTCGCCTCCTGACTCCCCAAAGCCTTTCCATAATCTACAAGGCACAAGTCAGGAGTGTGATGGAATACTCTCTGCTTACCTGGATGAATGCAGCTCCAACAACAGTCAAGAAGCTCGACACCATTCAGGACAAGGCAGCCCACTTGATTGACACCCCATTCACTACTTTAAACATTCACTCCCCCCACCACTGGCGTACTGTGGCTGCAGTGTATATCATCTACAAGATGCAGTGCACCAACTCGCCAAGGCTTCTTCGCAAGCACCTCCCAAGCCCACAACCTATACCACTTAGAAGGACAAGGGAAATAAGTGCATGGGAACACTACCACCTCCAAGTTCCCCTCCAAGTCACACATCATCCTGACTTGGAAGTCTATTGTCCTCCCATCATCATCGCTGGGTCAAAATCCTGGGAGTTCCTCCCGAACAGAACACGGACTGCAGCGGTTCAAGAAGGCTGCTCACCACCACCTTCTCAAGGGCAATTAGGGATGGACAATAAATGCTGGCCTTGTCAGCGACACCCATATCCCATGAACTAATTTAAAAAAAAATTCAAGACATTCAAGGGACTGAGAAGGTGTGAAGTGCTGAGGTATTTGTAGGGAGTATGGTGAATGCAAATTCAATAGTGGCTTTCAAAAGGGAATTGAATTGAATAAATATTTTGAAGGAGAAAAAATTGCAAGTATTTGGGGAAAGAGCGAGGGAGTGGGACTAACTGGATTGTTCTTCGAAAGAGCTGATGCAGACTCGATGGATTGAATGGCCTCCTTCTGTGCTGTACTATTCTATGATTCTATTCTATACAAGGTAGGTAAGGCAGTTAGAAATGGAAACAAGAAAAGCTGGCAAAGCGAATCAGGCTATGCCGGAGCAGGAGTCTCGGAGAAGTAAAAGGCAGATGGACATAAAGGATGCAGACTGCCTCGCCAGCATGGAATTTTGTAGCCTTGTTTGTCAAGCTGCTGGGGGAACCTTTTGCTTCTGGGCACAGTACAGTCTGACATCATGTCGTAAAAGGCTTCCGATCCATCATGACAAGCTATTTTCTGCAAGGTGAAGCTGATTTACATTTCAATTTAGTATGTATTAGTTTTTGAACTCCACCCACATAATAGCTGACTCTTGGCTGACTCTTGCTCCATAAAGTTCGTAATTTGGCACATTTGCACCATGCAGATGTCGTGTATGTCTAGAAATGGCACATTACAGACTTTTATAGAATGGAAGTCAGCCAAGAAACATTGTTTGAGGAGCGATTGCACAGACAAAGCAGAAGAGGGTTGGCAGATATGATTGAGTGCCTTGCAACATGGTGTGAGAGCAACAATATTGGATCCATAACTAACTAGGAACACATTCAGAACACAGGACTGCAACAGAAGAGATGGGCTACATCTGGACCAATTAGGAAGAAAGAGACTTGCAAAGAACATTCACGACTACAATTGAGAATCATTTAAACTAGACAGGTGGGTGAGAGCAAGGAGAAAGCTAGATCCTAGATGAGACATTGCAAGGTAGAAGATAGCCAACCGATATTAATACAAACTAGACTATCCAGAGTGACATACAAAACTGGAGATTAAAACAAGCAGACACCGGGGAACAGAAAAGCAGGTAAATGTACAAGATGTCTACATGAATGCTAGAAGCATTACAACAACTACTACTACTTATAAATATATAGTAGCTTTAACACAGAAAATGTATCTAAGGCGTCACAGTGGTGCAATCAAAAACTGGGTGCCGACCTAAAGGAGATGTGAGGATAGGTGACCAAAACCTGGTTGAAGAGATGGGTTTTAAGCAGGATGTTAAAGGAGGAAAGGGAGGTGCAGAGGCATTTAGGGAGGGAATTAGAGTGTGGGGCCTGGGTGACTAAAGGCATAGCCAACCATGGAGTGAAGGGAGGGAGGAATGAGCAACAGGTCAAATTCAGAGGAAGAAAAAATGAGGGCATGAAGGGATTTAAACATGAGGTTGAAAATGTTAAATGTAGGCATTGTGGGATCCAATATAGGTCAGTGATGGGTAACAGTACTTGGTGCAGGATAGAAGGCCGGCAGCAGAGTTCTGGATGAGCTGAAGTTTGTGGTGGATGGAGGCTGGGAGGCCGGCAGAGAGAGCATTGGATTTATCAAGTCTGGATGAGGATTTTAGCAGCAGGTGGGCTGGGGCGGACGTGTGAGATAGTTATTGCACAGATGGAAGTAGGTGGTCTTAGTAGGGCACAAATTTGAGAAGTGACGACACATTCAAGGACTTTGGAGGGAAAAGGAGAATAGAGATGGGATGAAGGTTCACAAAGACCGAGGGGTTGAGAATGGGTTTCTCTAAGGATGGCTGCTGTTTTGAATGGTCAGGGTGTGCAGCTACAGTTGTCAGCAAAATTGGATAGGAAATATTGACCTAGCAATAAAGGGTAAATGTTGACACAAAAGCATGACCAAAACTCATGAAGAATGGAAGTGAGATTTGTGAACAGGAAGGGAGCACCCTAAACCAGATTTTAAAACCGAAGTGATTGTGAACAATGCAGCCGACATGCATCAGAGATGACGGTACAATGCCCACTACACCACAGTCGCCCCTACATCTGGATCTTGAAACTGCACGCTTTAGGGTTACGGGATAGCGATTAGGGTGTGTGAGGGTTAGAAACTATGGGCAAGATGTATTTTAATGAAAAAAAATATATGCGTGTTTCCCAGCCAAATTAAATGGAGCGGGTCTGATTATGTCACCGATGACTCATTTTCAGCGCGATATTTAAAGCAGCTTTACACACACCTTCTTTGAAAGTTGCTGTAGGAGTGTTGAAGGTGATTTCCAGAGATGAAAATTGATGAATAATGTCGACAATTCTGTGGGTCATGGAGCCACAAAGTCTCCAGATTCCCAGATGCCTCCTTGGAAGTGCTGGTCCAGGGAATAAGAGCATGCAGGGTGGTCCTCTTCCCTGCGGATGGCCGAAAAAGACCAGCTAAAGACATTGGGCCCAAGTTTCCACATGATTCGTGCCTGATTTTTAGGTGCAACTGGTGGAGAACGGACTATTTTAGAAATCGCAATTCTCCACATTTTTTTTTCTGCAGTTCTAGTCAGGTAGAACAGTTCTAGTTTAGAACAGAATTTTTTCTTCAAAAGGGGGCGTGTCCGGCCACTGACGCCTGATTTGAAAGTTTCCACAGTGAAAATGTACTCCAAACTAAAGTAGAATGGAGCCAGTGAAGATTTTTGTAGAACTGAAAAAACCTGTTCTACACATTAAAAAATCAGGTGCAGGTTACAAATTAGGCGTCCAGAACGAGGTGGGGGGGAAGGGAAGTCATTAAATTTGACAATAAATCCTTATTTATACTTCTACAAATATTATACAAATAAATCCAACCTGAATAAACATTTATAAGCCAAGAAAGGATTAAATAAACCATCTTCCTACCTGTGTGAAAGTGCTTCAGTCAGGGAGAATTCTGCAGCCGTTCGTGCCGCTGAGCGGGAGGGGGAGAGAGAGAGAGAGGGAGGGAGAGAGAGAGAGGGAGAGGGAGGGAGAGAGGGGGGGGATAGAGAGGGAGAGGAGGGAGGGGGAGAGAGAGAGAGAGAGGGAGGGGAGGGAGGGGGGGGAGGGAGGGAGGGAGAGAGAGAGAGAGAGAGAGAGAGAGTGGGGGGGGGGGTCGGGTCGGGTCAGTCGGTGTGGGGGGGGTGGTGTCGGGTCTCGGGGGGGAGCGGGTGTCGGGTCTCGGGTCGGGGGGGGGGAGCGGGTCTCGGGTCGGGGGGGGGGGGGGGGAGCAGGTCTCGGGTTGGGGGGGGGGGGAGCAGGTCTCGGGGCGGGGGGGGGGAGTGGGTTGGGGGGAGCGGGTGTCTGGTCGGGGGTGGGGGGAGCGGGTCTCGGGTCAGGGCGGGGGGGGGGGGAGGGCGGGGCGGGAGCGAGTGTCGGGTCTGGTCGGGCGGGGAGCAGGAGCTGGCCGTGGGAGGAGCCTCATTCACGCAGCCCCAGTGAGGCCATTGGGCCAGGGCTAGGGGCTGCGTGCTTCGGGCCCCTCCCACACAGTTCGGCGCCTGGAGCTACTGCACTTGCGTGCCGACTGTAGCGCGCATGTGCAGAGGTCCCGGCACTGTTTTCAGCGCAGGGACCTGGCTCCGCCCCCCCACAGCTCGTGCTGGCTGCGCCGAGTGCCACAGGACCTGTAAGTAGGTGGAGAATACCGAGGATATTTTTAGGCGCCGTTTTAGGCGCGAAAAACGGGCGCCCAGCTCGGAGGGGCGCCCGTTTTTTTTCTTGTGGAAACTTGGGCCCATTAAGAGGGCATGGCTAGACATCGCAGAGGAGGTCAGCAGCAGGGATGTGGTGAGGAGGATGTGGATCCAGTGCTGCAAAAGATTCAATAATCTCATGACGTCAGGAAAGGTGAGTGTAATGCCGCACTCACCTACATCCGGATGTGCCGGTCACCCCAACCCCATCACTCTGCTTTCCCAAGCTTACCCCTGCACGTTAATCCTCACACCACCCGACCTTGCAGGAGCACCCCTCCCTCTCTGTCTCTGCACCTACTCACATCCCCATTTGACTAACCACCACTGACACTCTTCCTCATCCTAATGCAATCATAGCAAGTAACACCACAGGAGGCCATTTGGCAATGACACGCCACTCATAGTCACCCTTACAGATGTAGCCCATCCATTTCTTACACTCATTCCATCACCCTCACTCAAAGTTCTCCTCTTTCCCTCCTTGCAGGAGAAGGGAGCCCACAACAACAGGGAGAGGCAGAGAACCGGAGGTGGACCTCCAGTCTTCACACATTTGACTCCAGCAGAGGAGGGGACCCTAGAGATCTCTGGGGTAACAGAGCGGCTGGCAGTGGGAGACGGAGAGAGGGAGACCTCCCAGCAAACTGGTGACAGAATTAAATCTCATACAGCCACATGGCATACACCAGTCACTCATATGGTGACTGATGTCAGCAGCCAGTGAATGTCATCATGTGCACAATGGTAACATTATCCATTCTTATCAAAACACTTCTAATTCATCTCTTTACTCTCCCAAGGGTCCAGTATTTCCCCCCCCCCCTCCCCCCCCCCCCCCACACTGTCCAGCTAGAGGAGGAAGACAACATCTCTGAGGGTGCACTGTTACCAGACCAAAGCTGACCCAGCATCAGCACAGATACACAAACTTCAGTGGGTCCTGAGCGCGAGAGTGTGAGTTGCCTGGTGTCTCCCACTTCACAAGTGAGCAAGAGCAGATGGTGTTTACAGGGACAGCAGTCGAGACTCCTCGCCAGAGAGCGCAGGATGCTTCAGCTCTTCTGAGCTGCATGCAGATACTGAACCTCGGGGACCATTGAGAAACAGGGTGATCTTGTAGGGGCCGCAACAATTGCATGAGGCTCTGGCATCTTTTGCAGCCTCAATGTCTGCTAATGTACAGAGAATGGAGGAGTCCATCTCCAACATGAGCACCACTATGTCACAGGCAATGGCGGCGATGTACTGTTTCATGGGAAGGATGGCCACCTGCATCGAGCAGCAAATGCACCAATCACACGAGAACATACTTGCTGTGGACAACAGATGGCAGACGCTCATTGACCTCGTCTTGATGAGGGATGTAAATGTAGACTTGGGCATTTATCGCCCTACTGCTGTACAGCAAGGTGTTCTCCAACTCCTTGCTAGCAGGGAAGTGCGGGTGGTCCATGAGAGGGGAAATGGAAGTGTGGGCTCTTCTCAAAGCGCTCACATTTCTCCCCCATTGCTCCCCCCCCTCCCTCTCAGTCAGAGCCCCACGTGCTGCCTCAGATCCTGATGGCTGGGTCTGTCCCTGCACAGTCGCAGAAGGAACAGTCTTACCGACTCCAAAACCAAGAGGATGTCTGCCTGCAGCAGGGAAGTGAGCAGCCTGCCTCTACCTTTGCTGAAGCCACAGGGGTTGCACCTCGTCGAAGCTTTCGTAAACAAAAAAAGACACAAAGGTATACACATGGGTGTATGAAAAAATGTTGGTAAGTTTCAGTTCTATTTATGATGCACATTAATTTATTTCTTTGCACAACTTTCCCGTCTTGTCCATTTTTGTCTGCTGCCTGGGAAGTGGATTTGTCACTTGGAGTGAATGGTGACTCATTACTTAACCTCGAGCAATGGGGGGGTTTGGGTGACTGGAATGGTTTAGTCATTTTAGGACTTCTTTGTGGTGTAGTTTGGAGGTGGGAGAAGTTGGTACAGCATCGGGGAGTCATATGGGTACACTGGACAAGACAAGTAAATCTGGCCATTATGAGGCCATCCAAAGCCTCCCTGGCAGCAACATGCTGGTGCCATCTTCTCCTCCTCCTGTTTGTATTCCAGCTGTTCCTTCTCCTCCTCCGAAGAGGCTGTGAGCTCTGCGCCTTGCTCCTCCTGCAGCTCCAATCCTCACTGCTGCGCTATTTTGTGCATTGTGCAGCAATCAATGATTCTGGAGATCCTGACTGGTGCGTACTGAAGGGCTCCTCCAGATCTGTGAAGTCATCTGAAGCGCATCTTCTTCATGCTGATTGCTTGCTCTAGACATGTGGCTCTCATTATAGTGCTCCTTGACTACATTACTTGGCATCCTTAAGGGTGTCATCAGCCACGTCTTCAGTGGATATCCCATGTCTCCAAGCAGCCAGCAGGTAAGTCTGGTTGGAGGGGCGAAGAGCTGAAGGAGGGTGGACTGGCGCAGCACAAAACAGTTATGTCCGCTTCCAGGGAATCTGGCACACACTTGCATGATCTTTTTATGGTTGCACATTGAGAGAGTGGAAGCCCTTGCAGTTCACAAAAACTCCTGGGTGGTGTGGGGGTGCCTTGATGGCCACATGTGTGCAGTCGATGACACCCTGCACCTGTGGGAAGCCAGCCAGAGCTGCAAAGCCGACACCCACTCAGTAACACTGGCTTCATCAGTGGTAAAGTTTATATAATTGGTTGACCTGTGAAACATGGCATTGGTCACCTGGGTGATGCATTTGTGGGTGGCCAACTGTGAGGTCCTGCATATGTCTGCTGCAGATCCCTGGAAGGATCCAGAGGTGAAGAAATTGAGGGCTTTGATAGCCACTGGTAAGGCGTGTCCACCAGGTCCTCTGGGCAGCAGATCATCTTCCAGCAGCTACAAATGTCTGCCAAGACTTCGTGCGATAGCCTGAGCCTCCTGAAGCATTGCTGCTCAGTCATGTCCAGGAAGCTTATCCTCTGCCTGTATACTGTGTTAGGGGTATCACTTCCAGCGCGGTGCAGCCCTGTGCTGACCCCCTCTCTCCTGTGGAGCATCAGGTCGTTGAGGAAAAGGCTGCTGCTGCAGGTGGTGTTGGTGCTGGGGCTTATTTTGGTCTGATTCTGAGGTCCAAGATGAGACCGCATAAGCAGCACCCATGCTGATCTAATAGATGGCAGGTAAAGTGGAGATCAGAGGCACAATCCCTCAATGTAGTGGCTAACAATGTGGTGAGAGGGGCTTCCAAAGTTGCAGAAATGACCTGCCAACACCTGACAGATAAATCTCTGCACAAAGTGGAGTTACCATTAGGCCAGCAATGAGGTGTAATGTGGGAGTATTTGTGTTCTTTCCAGCTATCAATTGATGCCCTTACACACTGACCACTGAGCTTCTGCCTCCCCTTCACAGGCGAGGTCCCTGACGTGTATGAATCCCATGCGCGAGAAGTTAAAAACCAAACCCTGATGTTAAAAAGACCTCTTAAGGGTCTCTCAACAACAGTTAATGACTTCAGTGAGGTCGTCCGCCTCTCCCGACCGGACCCATGGTGCACTAAAAACGCGCCCGAGTTATATGCGGAAGGAGGTGAGATGACGGCGGGTTCACGACGCCTGTCAATTTCCGCAACGTTAACTGCTGACCCGCCCCCAAACCTGCACAATTGGCACTGGGAAATGAATTTTTGAAATAAGAATGTAAGAACCTGCAGAATGACCATTCAGCTCATTATCCCCAGAGAATGCAAAGCTACATTGTCATCACCTCCAAATAACCCAATCCATAATTCCTCAGGAAGGCATTTATACGAGATTAAACTTCCAAAAAACAAAGACTGGAGTTTCCTTCACATTCTTACGCTGAATAACTTATCAAGAGTTCCATAACTCTTTAATTATCCATAGAAGCATGACACAATTTTTGTCGTGGGAGGAGATTCAGCCCATTATGTCTGTGCAGGCACTTGGCTTGAATAATCAAGCTTTAATCTCATTGCCCTGCATCTGTTTCAAGTACTTACCCCCTTGCCCTTAGAAGACTCAATGATCTCTGCTTCAACTGTTCCCTGGGACAAAGAATTTCAGAATCTGCGAGATCCTCTTACAAAATGAATTGAGTTATTGTCTTCTCCCATGTTACTGATAATCACTTTCGTTAGGATGTTCTGATGCCGTAGCAGAATGAAATATTCTGTGTGTACATAAGAACATAAGAAATAGGAACAAGAGTAGGCCATCCGGCCCCTCGAGCCTGCTCCGCCATTCAATAAGATCATGGCTGATCTGATCACGGACTCGGGTCCACTTCCCCGCCCACTCCCCATAACCCCTTATCCCCTTTTTGTTTCAGAAACTGTCGATTTCGGTCTTAAATGTATCAATGTCCCAGCTTCCATAGCTCTCTGAGGCAGCGAATTCCACAGATTGACAACCCTCAGAGAAGAAATTTCTCCTCATCTCAGTTTTAAATGGGTGGCCCCTTATTCTAAGATCATGTCATCTAGTTCTAGTCTCCCCCAATCAGTGGAAACATCCTCTCTGCATCCACCCTGTCAAGCCCCCTCATAATCTTATGCGTTTCGATAAGATCACCTCTCATTCTTCTGAATTCCAATGAGTAGAGGCCTAACCTACTCAAACTTTCCTCATAAGTAAACCCCCCCCCCCCCCAGCCCCGCCCCCATCTCCGGAATCAACCTCGTGAACCTTCTGCCTCCAAAGCAAGTATATCCTTTCGTAAATATGGAAACCAAAACTGCATGCAGTATTCCAGGTGCAGCCTCACCAATACCCTGTAGCAATAAAGGCCAAGATTCGATTGGCCCTCCAGATCACTTGCTGTACCTGCATACTATCCTTTTGTGTTTCATGCACAAGTACCCCCAAGTCCCGCTGTACTGCAGCATTTTGCAATCTTTCTCCATTTAAATAATAACTTGATCTTCGATTTTTTTTTCTGCTAAAGTGCATGACCTCACACTTTCCAACATTATACTCCATCCGCCAAATGTTTGGCCACTCCTTTTGCAGATTTTTTGTGTCCTCCTCACACATTGCTTTCCTTCCATCTTTGTATCATCAGCAAACTTGGCTACGTTACACTCGGCCCCTTCTTCCAAGTCATTAATATAGATTGTAAATAGTTGGGGTCCCAGCACTGATCCACGCGGCACCCCACTAGTTACTGGTAGCCAACCAGAGAATGAACCATTTATCCCGACTCTCTGTTTTCCGTTAGTTAGCCAATCCTCTATCCATGCCAATATATTACCCCCAACCCCGTGAACTTTTATCTTGTGCAGTAACCTTTTATGTGGCACCTTGTCAAATACCTTCTGGAAATCCAAATACATCACATCCACTGCTTCCCCTTTATCCACCCCGTTCATTACATCCTCAAAGAATTCCAGCAAATTTGTCAAACATGACTTCCCCTTCATAAATCCATGCTGACTCTGCCTGACTGAATTTTGCTTTTCCAAATGTCCTGCTACTGCTTCTTTAATAATGGACTCCAACATTTTCCCAACCACAGATGTTAGGCTAACTGGTCTGTAGTTTCCTGCTTTTTGTCTGCCTCCTTTTTTAAATAGGGGTGTTACATTTGCAGTTTTCCAATCTGCTGAGACCTCCCCAGAATCCAGGTAATTTTGGTAAATTACAACCAATGCATCCACTATCCCTGCTGCTACTTCTCTTAAGACCCTAGGATGCAAGCCATCAGGTCCAGGGGATTTATCTGCCTTTAGTCCCATTATCTTACTGAGTACCACCTCCTTAGTGATTGTGATTGTGTTAAGTTCCTCCCCCCTATAGCCCCTTGACTATCCACTATTGGGATAGTTTTTAGTGTCCTTTACCATAAAGACTGATACAAAATATTTGTTCAGAGCTTCTGCCATCTCCATGTTCCCCATTACTAATTCCCTGGTCTCGTACTTTAAGGGACCAACATTTACTTTAGCCACTCTTCCTTTTTTATATACCTGTAGAAACTCTTGCTATCTGTTTTTATATTTTGTGCGAGTTTACTTTCATAGTCGATCTTCCCTTTCTTCATTTTTTTAGTCATTCTTTGCTGGCATTTAAAAGCTTCCAAGTCTTCTGTCCTCCCACTAGTTTTGGCCACTTTGTATGCCCTTGTTTTTAATTGGATACCGTCCTTTATTTCTTTAGTCAGCCGTGGATGGTAACTTTTCTCTTACACCCTTTCCTCCTCACTGGAATATATTTTTCTTGAGAGTTGTGAAGTATCTCTTTAAATGTACACCACTGTTCATCAACCATCCTTTACTTTTAATCTATTTTCCCAGTCCACTTTAGCCAACTCTGCCCTCATGCTTTCATAGGGCCCAAGTTTCCACATGATTCGCGCCTGATTTTTAGGAGCAACTGGTGGAGAACGGACTATTTTAGAAATCGCAATTCTCCACATTTTTTTTTCTGCAGTTCTAGTCAGGTAGAACAGTTCTAGTTTAGAACAGAATTTTTTCTTCAAAAGGGGGCGTGTCCAGCCACTGACGACTGATTTGAAAGTTTCCACAGTGAAAATGTACTCCAAACTAAAGTAGAATGGAGCCAGTGAAGATTTTTGTAGAACTGAAAAAACCTGTTCTACACATTAAAAAATCAGGCGCAGGTTACAAATTAGGCGTCCAGAACGAGGTGGGGGGGAAGGGAACTCATTAAATTCGACAATAAATCCTTATTTATACTTCTACAAATATTATACAAATAAATCCAACCTGAATAAACATTTATAAGCCAAGAAAGGATTAAATAAACCATCTTCCTACCTGTGTGAAAGTGCTTCAGCCAGGGAGAATTCTGCAGCAGTTCGTGCCGCTGAGCGGGAGGGGGGGGAGAAAGCCGTTCGTGTCGCTGAGCAGGAGAGAGAGAGAGAGAGAGAGAGAAAGGAGGGAGGGAGAGAAAGGAGGGAGGGAGAGAAAGGAGGGAGGGAGGAAGAGAAAGGAGGGAGGGAGGGAGAGAAAGGAGGGAGGGAGGGAGGGAGAGAAAGGAGGGAGGGAGGGAGAGAAAGGAGGGAGGGAGAGAGGAAGGAGGGAGGGAGGGAGAGAGAGCGGGGAAGGAGGGAGGGAGAGAGGGAGAGAGAGAGAGCGGGGAAGGAGGGAGGGAGAGAGAGAGAGCGGGGAAGGAGGGAGGGAGAGAGAGAGCGGGGAAGGAGGGAGGGAGAGAGAGAGAGCGGGGAAGGAGGGAGGGAGAGAGAGAGAGAGCGGGGAAGGAGGGAGGGAGAGAGAGAGAGGGGAAGGAGGGAGGGAGAGAGAGAGAGGGGAAGGAGGGAGGGAGAGAGAGAGCAGGGAAGGAGGGAGGGAGAGAGAGAGCAGGGAAGGAGGGAGGGAGAGAGAGCAGGGAAGGAGGGAGGGAGAGAGAGAGCGGGGAATGAGGGAGGGAGAGAGCGGGGAATGAGGGAGAGAGGGAGAGAGAGAGAGAGCGGGGAGGGAGAGAGAGAGAGAGCGGGGAGGGAGAGAGAGAGAGAGCGGGGAGGGAGGGAGGGAGAGAGAGAGAGAGAGAGCGGGGAGGGAGGGAGGGAGAGAGAGAGAGCGGGGAGGGAGGGAGGGAGAGAGAGAGAGCGGGGAGGGCGGGAGAGAGAGAGCGGGGAGGGAGGGAGAGAGAGAGAGCGGGGAGGGAGGGAGAGAGAGAGAGCGGGGAGGGAGGGAGGGAGAGAGGGAGGGAGGGAGGGAGAGAGGGAGGGAGGGAGGGAGAGAGAGAGAGAGCGGAAGAGGGAGGGAGAGAGAGAGAGCGGGGAGGGGGGGAGGGAGGGAGAGAGAGAGAGAGAGCGGGGAGGGAGGGAGAGAGAGAGAGCGGGGAGGGAGAGAGAGAGAGAGAGAGAGAGCGGGGAGGGAGGGAGAGAGAGAGAGAGAGCGGGGAGGGAGGGAGGGAGGGAGAGAGAGAGAGAGAGAGAGCGGGGAGGGAGGGAGAGAGAGAGAGAGAGCGGGGAGGGAGGGAGAGAGAGAGAGAGAGAGCGGGGGGGGGGAGGTGGGGAAGGGAGAGGTCAGGTCGGATCGGATCCAGTCTGGGAGTCGGGTCCAGTGGGGGGGGGGGCGGGTCGGGGAACAGGAGCGCGGGTCGGGTCGGGTCAGTCGGTGGGGGGGGGGGGGGGAGCGGGTCTCGGGTCGGGGCAGGGGGGTGGCGAGCGGGTGTCGGGTCGGGGCGGGGGGGAGCGGGTGTCGGGTCGGGTCTGGTCGGTGGTGGGGTGGGGGGAGCGGGTGTCGGGTCGGGTCGGGGCGGGGAGCAGGAGCTGGCCGTGGGAGGAGCCTTATTCACGCAGCCCCAGTGAGGCCATTCAGCCAGGGCTAGGGGCTGCGTGCTTCGGGCCCCTCCCGCACAGTTCGGCGCCTGGAGCTACTGCACTTGCGTGCCGACTGTAGCGCGCATGTGCAGAGGTCCCGGCACTGTTTTCAGTGCCGGGACCTGGCTCCGCCCCCCCCCCACAGCTCGTGCTGGCTGCGCCGAGGGCCAGAGGACCTATAAGTAGGTGGAGAATACCGAGGATGTTTTTAGGCGCGAAAAACGGGCGCCCAGCTCGGAGGGGCGCCCGTTTTTTTTCTTGTGGAAACTTGGGCCCATAGTGTCCTTTATTTAAGCTTAGTACACTGGTTAGAGATCCAACTTTCTCACCCTCCATCTGAAGTTGAAATTCAATCATGCTGTGATCACTCATTCCAAGGGGATCTTTTACTAGGAGATTGTTTATTAATCCTGTCTCTTACACAGGACTAGATCTAAGAGAGCCTGCCCCCTGGTTGGTTATGTTACATACTGCTCAAGGAACCCGTCCCTTATGCAGTCTATGAACTCCTCCTCAAGGCTATCCTGACCAATTTGATTTGTCCAATCAATATGGAGGTTAAAATCACCCATGATTATTGCTGTTCCCTTTTTACAAGCCCCCACTATTTCCTGGTTTATGCTCCGATCAACAGAGCAGCTACTGTTAGGGGGCCTATAGACTAGGCCCACCAGTGACTTTTTCTCCTTATTGTTCCTTATCTCCACCCAAACTGTTTCAACATCCTTATCATTTGAGTCAGTATTGTTTCTTACTATTGCAGTGATTCCATCTTTTATCAATAGAGCAACCCACCTCCTTTTCCTTTCTGTCTATCCTTCCGGATTGTCAAGTACCCCTGACCCTTCATTTGCAAAGAAGCTCTTTTCTCCCACATGTGATAACTTTGTACACGATGTTTTGCTTGACTATAATTCTGTTACGGTTTTATGGTGACATTTTTTTGTTTTTAGTGCAATAGTCTTGTTATTTAAAAATAACTTTAGCAATTTTTATGTCTTGCTGAAGTTTCAGTATTCACACTTTCAAGGAGCCTTCCACTGTGTCACCATTATTAAATGTAGATTTTCCATATTTCACACTCTTGGAATTCTATATTCTATTTAAGAAAGCAGTAGGTTTTCTTTATCAAATATACGGTGGTGATAATTCACTATGTTCTGAGCGTTTGTGTTTCTGTGGAGTCCATCAATACAGGACTCTAAGGCAGCTGAGCATTTCTGCATTTGAAGTTATAGTTTACTTCTGATACTTCATTTTAGTCCTTTTTAATTTTTCTTTCTCTGCATTTTTCCCTCCCCTTCCCATAATTGTCCCCATATAGAACCATAGAAAATAGGTGCAGGAGTAGGCCATTCTGCCCTTCGAGCCTGCACCACCATTCAATATGATCATGGCTGATCATGCAACTTCAGTACCCCATTCCTGCTTTTTCTCCATACCCCTTGATCCCTTTAACCGTAATGGCCACATCTAACTCCCTTTTGAATATATCTAACGAACTGGCCTCAACAACCTTCTGTGGTAGAGAATTCCACAGGTTCGAATTCTCTTGAGTGAAGAAGTTTCTCCTCATCTCGTTCCTAAATTGCTTACCTCTTATCCTAAGACTGTGACCCTTGGTTCTGGACTTCCCCAACATCAGGAACATTCTTCCCCCTGCATCTAACCTGTCCAATCCCGTCAGAATGTTATATATTTCTGAGATCCCCTCTCATTCTTCTAAATTCCAGTGAATATAAGCCTAGTCGATCCAGTCTTTCTTCATCTGTAAGTCCTGCCATCCCGGGAATCGGTTTGGTGAACCTTTGCTGCACTCCCTCTAGCAAGAATATCCTTCCTCAGATTAGGAGACCAAAACTGTGCTCAATATTCGAGGTGTGACCTCACCAAGGCCCTGTACAACTGCAGTAAGACCTCCCTGCTCCTATACTCAATTTCTGTCGCTATGAAGGCCAACATGCCATTTGCCACCTTCACTACCTGCTGTACCTGCATGCCAACTTTCAATGACTGATGTACCATGACACCCAGGTCTTGTTGCACCTCCCCTTTTCCTAATCTGTCACCATTTAGATAATATTCTGCCTTCCTGTTTTTGCCACCAAAGTGGATAACCTCACATTTATCTACATTAGACTGCATCTGCCATGCATTTGCCCACTCACCTAACCTGTCCAAGTCACCCTGCAACCTCTTAGCATCCTCCTCATAGCTCACACTGCCACCCAGCTTAGTGTCATCTGCAAACTTGGAGATATTACATTCAGTTCCTTTGTCTAAATCATTAATGTATATTGTAAATGGCTGGGGTCCCAGCACTGAACCTTGCGGTATCCCACTAGTCACTGCCTGCCATTCTGAAAAGGACCCGTTTATTCCTACTCTTTGCTTCCTGTCTGCCAACCAATTCTCTATCCATGTCAATACATTACCCCCGATACCATATGCTTTAATTTTGTACACTAATCTCTTGTGTGGGACCTTGTCAAAAGCCTTTTGAAAGTCCAAATACACCACATCCACTGGTTCTCCCTTGTCCACTGTACTAGGTACATCCTCAAAAAATTCTAGAAGATTTGTCAAGCATGATTTTCCTTTCATAAATCCATGCTGACTTGGACCAATCCTGTCACTGCTTTCCAAATGCGCTGCTATTACATCTTTAATAATTGATTCCAACATTTTCTCCACTACCGATGTCTGGCTAACCGGCCTATAATTCCATGTTTTCTCACTCCCTCTTTTTTAAAAGCGGGGTTACATTAGCTACCCTCCAATCCATAAGAACTGATCCAGAGTCAATAGAATATTGGAAAATGACTACCAATACATCCACTATTTCCAGGGCCACTTCCTTAAGTACTCTGGGATGTAGACTATCAGGCCCTGGGGATTTATCGGCCTTCAATCCCATCAATTTCCCTAACACAATTTCCTGGCTAACAAGGATTTCCTTCAGTTGCTCCTTCTCGCTAGATCCTCAGGCCCCTAGAAGATTATTTGTGTCTTCCTTAGTGAAGACAGAACCAAAGTACTTGTTCAATTGGTCTGCCATTCCTTTGTTCCCCATTATAAATTGACCTGATTCTGACTGCTAGGGACCTACATTTGTCTTCACTAATCTTTTTCTCTTCATACAGCTATAGAAGCTTTTGTAGTCAGTTTTTTTTGTTCCCAGCAAGCTTACTCTCATACTCTCTTTTCCTCCTCCTAATTAAACCCTTTGTCCTCCTCTGCTGAATTCTAAATTTCTCCTAGTCCTCAGGTTTGCTGCTTTTTCTGCCCAATTTATATTCCTCTTCCTTGGATTTAACACTATCCCTAATTTCCCTTGTTAGCCACGGTTGAGCCACCTTCCCCGTTTTATTTTTACACCAGACAGGGATGTACAATTGTTGTAGTTCATCCATGTGATATTTAAATGTCTGCCATTGCCTATCCACCGTCAACCCTTTAAGTACCATTTGACAGTCTATCCTAGCCAATTCACGTCTCATACCATCGAAGTTACCTTCAGGACCCTGGTCTGTATTAATTCAAATAGGTCTATGGTATTAACAACAATACCAGATGATCAGGCAACTAACAGTATACCTCATCCACCTCTAGCTTAGCAGGTGTGTTGAGTACCTTCTGCTTCTATTATACCGTCTACTGCTCTAATGATCCAATTTAAAAAAAGAAATGCCATAAATATACCACTTGTTTATGTTGCTTAATTCAAAACTTTTATTGAAAGAAGTTACTTTGTATTATTGGGAGTAGTCTATGTTAACTTAGTGCCTCCGTCCTTGTAGGGGAGTGCTTCTACTCGATGGAAATATAGAACACACTATTTTTACCACTTAATGGCAAAGTGCTGATAATTTTAAATTAATTCTCACATCGAAATGGAACTGTCAAATAGGATTGTTTGTGATGAACAGCTGATGCAGATTAGTCAATGGGGTAATGTCTGATCTCTCGGTATGAGCATTAGCAAACACTGCTTTCCATATCCCATGGCCTTGTTGAAATGCAGATGCCAGTTCTGTACAACATATGATCTCTCATTTTTTCTGCACTGACAATGATGAACAAAGTAACACTATAGGTCTTTGTATTAAATAACACAGCAGTTAAAGGGGGAAAAATACAAGTTTTGTGTGTAGACCTGAGATCAGTGAATGAAAATCATTACATTGAAATGTCTCATTGTTGTTAATACCATCGACCTATTTTTTTCTTATGACGGTGACCCAATTTATTTCCCATTGCTTCAGCTTTGGTAAAGAGAAAGTCATGCTTTTTGTGAAGTGAACAGTGTCTTTTAATTTTGGAATGTACTTTCCACTTTCAATTCTGATTTGATATTGTATATTGGCAATTTGTCTTCAGTGAAAAATTATTAAGATGGATTTCTCTGATGACACGCTTCTGCTGCAGAGACCATCTGACACTTACACTGGCATTATCTAAATAACACAGAATAAAATACACTTTTGTTTTAGTGAGGATTCTGTTTATTTTCCATTGACAACAAAGATGGTATTTGTTGCTAGAGCATCGCTACTAATAGTTTTAAGAATTTCACAGAAATCTGATTTCAGAACAAATAAAAACCAAACTCAAACATATTATCTGCAGTTCTGAAATCTTGGTTTGAAGTGCTGCATTAATTTGATTGCTGTTATCTATTGAAATATGTTTTGCACAGGTGTTGAAATTTACAGCATTAATTTCTACCAATAATGGCACATTTCTTTCCTATGTGAGTTCAACATTGAAGACTGAGTTAGAGGTGTGCATGTGACTAAATGGGCTTGAGGACCAAAGAGGATCTGGTAATACAGTTCCATAAATTACTAAACATAGCTACACAACTTCATATGGTCATGAACAGCCAGAAACAAATTCAGCTTTTGCTTGAAGGAGTTCAGTGAGTTTGCATCCACCACATGAGAGGGAAGCTTGTTCCAGAGGTCTACTATTCTCTGTGAAAAGAACTACCGCCTGACATCGAACCTAGATCTAGCTTTATACAACTTTAATTTTTGCCCCCTGGTCCTGCTTAACCTATTTCATTGAAATAAATGGTCAGCTGGAATACTGTGTCTTCCCTTCATGATCTTATAAACCTCGATCATATCCCCCATAAGTCTACGCTGCTCTAAGGTATAGAATCCCACCTCTTTTAACCTATCTTGATAACTACGATGCTTTAGACTTGGAATTAGTCTAGTGGCCCTCTTCTGCACTTTTTGCAGAGCTTCAATATCACCCACCATGTGAGGAGACCAAAACTGGACACAGTATTCCAAGTGCGGCCTGATCTTGTACAAGGACAAAACAGTACGCCTCGTCTTATACGCCATTGTCTTATAGATACACCCCAACACCCTATTTGCTCTAACTATCGCTGCACATCATTGCTCTTGTACCTTTAAGGATGTATGCACTAGAATGCCCAAATCTCTTTCTATCTCCACCATTCTTAATGCTTTTTCCTGGAGGATGTATGAAAGTTGAGCATTTGCCCTGTCCACCTGCATAACATTGCACTTATAGAAACATAGAAAATAGGTGCAGGATTAGGCCATTCGGCCCTTTGAGCCTGCACCGACATTCAATGAGTTCATGGCTGAACATGCAACTTCAGTACCCCATTCCTGCTTTCTCGCCATACCCCTTGACCCCCCAGTTGTAAGGACTACATCTAACTCCTTTTTGAATATATTTAATGAATTGTCCTCAACAACTTTCTGTGGTAGAGAATTCCACAGGTTCACCACTCTCTGGGTGAAGAAGTTTCTCTTCATCTCGGTCCTAAATGGCTTACCCCTTATCCTTAGACTGTGACCCCTGGTTCTGGACTTCCCCAACATTGGGAACATTCTTCCTGCAACTAACCTGTCTAAACCTGTCAGAATTTTAAACGTTTCTATGAGATCCCTTCTCATTCTTCTGAACTCCAGTGAATACAAGCCCAGTTGATCCAGTCTTTCTTGATAAGTCAGTCCCGCCATCCCGGGATTCAGTCTGGTGAACCTTCGCTGCACTCCCTCAATAGCAAGAATGTCTGTCCTCAAGTTAGGAGACCAAAACTGTACACAATACTCCAGGTGTGGCTTCACCAAGGCCCTGTACAACTGTAGTAACACCTCCCTACCCCTGTACTCAAATCCCCTCGCTATGAAGGCCAACATGCCATTTGCTTTCTTAACCGCCTGCTGTACCTGCATGCCAACCTTCAATGACTGATGTACCATGACACCCAGGTCTCGTTGCACCTCCCCTTTTCCTAATCTGTCACCATTCAGATAATAGTCTGTCTCTCTGTTTTTACCACCAAAGTGGATAACCTCACATTTATCCACATTATTCTTCATCTGCCATGCATTTGCCCACTCAGCTAACCTATCCAAGTCACTCTGCAGCCTCATAGCATCCTCATCGCAGCTCACACTGCCACCCAACTTAGTGTCATCCGCAAATTTGGAGATACATTTAATCCCATCGTCTAATGCATTAATGTACAATGTAAACAGCTGGGGCCCCAGCACAGAACCTTGCGGTACCCCACTAGTCACTGCCTGCCATTCTGAAAAGTACCCATTTACTCCTACTCTTTGCTTCCTGTCTGCCAACCAGTTCTCAATCCACATCAGCACGCTACTCCCAATGCCATGTGCTTTAACTTTGCACGTTAATCTCTTGTGTGGGACCTTGTCGAAAGCCTTCTGAAAGTCCAAATACACCACATCAACTGGTTCTCCCTTGTCCACTCTACTGGAAACATCCTCAAAAAATTCCAGAAGATTTGTCAAGCATGATTTCCCTTTCACAAATCCATGCTGACTTGGACCTATCATGTCACCTCTTTCCAAATGCGCTGCTATTACATCCTTAATAATTGATTCCATCATTTTACCCACTACCGATGTCAGGCTGACCGGTCTATAATTGCCTGTTTTCTCTCTCCCTCCTTTTTTAAAAAGTGGGGTTACATTGGCTACCCTCCACTTGATAGGAACTGATCCAGAGTCAATGGAATGTTGGAAAATGACTGTCAATGCAACCGCTATTTTCAAGGCCACCTCCTAAAGTACTCTGGGATGCAGTCCATCAGGCCCTAGGGATTTATCGGCCTTCAATCCCATCAATTTCCCCAACACAATTTCCCGACTAATGAGGATTTCCCTCAGTTCCTCTTTCTTACTAGACCCTCTGACCCCTTTTATATCCGGAAGGTTGTTTGTGTCCTCCTTAGTGAATACCGAACCAAAGTACTTGTTCAATTGGTCTGCCATTTCTTTGTTCCCCGTTATGACTTCCCCCGATTCTGACTGCAGGGGACCTACGTTTGTCTTTACTAACCTTTTTCTCTTCACATATCTATAGAAGCTTTTGCAGTCCATCTTAATGTTCCCTGCAAGCTTCCTCTCTTACTCTATTTTCCCTGCCCTAATCAAACTCTTTGTCCTCCTCTGCTGAGTTCAAAATTTCTCCCAGTCCCCGGGTTTGTTGCAATTTCTGGCCAATTTGTATGCCACTTCCTTGGCTTTAATACTATCCCTGATTTCCCTTGATAGCCACGGTTGAGCCACCTTCCCTTTTTTTATTTTTACGCCAGACAGAGATGTACAATTGTTGTAGTTCATCTATGCGGTCTCTAAATGTCTGCTATTGCCCATCCACTGTCAACCCCTTAAGTATCATTCGCCAATCTATCCTAGCCAATTCATTCCTCATACCTTCAAAGTTACCCTTCTTTAAGTTCTGGACCATGGTCTCTGAATTAACTGTTTCATTCTCCATCCTAATGTAGAATTCCACTATATTAAGGTCACTCTTCCCTAAGGAGATTGCTAATTAATCCTCTCTTATTACACAACACCCAGTCTAAGTTGGCCTCCCCCCTAGTTGGTTCCTCGACATATTGGTCTAGAAAACCATCCCTTATGCACTCCAGGAAACCCTCCTCCACCGTATTGCTTCCAGTTTGGTTAACCCAGTCTATATGCATATTAAAGTCACCCATGATAACTGCTGCACCTTTATTGCATGCACCCCGAATTTCCTGTTTAATGCACTCCCCAACATCACTACTACTGTTTGGAGGTCTGTGCACAACTCCCACTAATGTTTTTGCCCTTTGGTGTTCTGCAGCTCTACCCATAGATTCCACATCATCCAAGCTAATGTCCTTCCTAACTATTGCATTCATCTCCTCTTTAACCAGTAATGCTACCCCACCTCCTTTTCCTTTTATTCTATCCTTCCTGAATGTTGAATACCCTTGGATGTTGAGTTCCCAGCCCTAATCATCCTGGAGCCACGTCTCCGTAATCCCAATCACATTATATCTGTTAACATCTATTTGCATAGTTATTTCATCCACCTTATTCCGGATACTCCTTGCATTAAGACACACAGCCTTCAGGCTTGTTTTTTTCATACCCTTTGTCCTTTTAGAATTATGGTAGTGTGGCCCTTTTTGTTTCTTGCCTTTGTTTACTCGGCCTTCCACTATTGCTTTTTACCTTTCTACCATCTGTTTCTGACTCCATATTACTTTGCCCTGTCTCGCTGCATAGGTTCCCATCCCCCTGCCATATTAGTTTAAACACTCCCGAACTGCATTAGCAAATGTTACCCCCAGGACATCAGTTCCAGTCCTGCCCAAGTGCAGACCGTCCCTTTTGTACAGGTCCCACTTTCCCCAGAATTGGTTCCAATGTCCCAGGAATTTGAATCCCTCCCTCTTGCACCACTGCTCAAGACACGTATTTATTCTAACTATCCTGCTCCCTCTACTCCTGTTTGGCACGTGGCACTGGTAGCAATCCAGAGATTACTACCTTTTTTGAGGTCCTACTTTTTAATTTAACTCCTAGCTCCCCAAATTCAGCTTGTAGGACCTCTTTCCGCTTCTTACCTATATCGTTGGTACCTACATGTACCACGACAACTGGCTGTTCACCCTCCCTCTCCAGAATGCTCTGCAGCCGCTCCGAGACATCCTTGACCCTTACACCAGGGAGGCAACATACCATCCTGGAGTCTCTGTTGCGGCTGCAGAAACTCCTATCTATTCCCCTTACGATAGAGTCCCCTATCACTATAGCTCTCCCATTCTTTTTCCCGCCTCTGTGCAGCAGAGCCACCCATGGTGCCATGAACCTGGCTGCTGGTGCCTTCCCCTGGTAAGTCATCTCCCCCAACAGTATCCAAAACCGTATATCTGCTTTGGAGGGAGATGACCGCAGGGGACTTCTGCACTACCTTCCTGCTCTTGCCTTGTCCCTTGGTCACCCATTCACTCACTATCTGTCCTAACCCTGACCTGCGGTGTGACCAACTCACTAAATGTGCTATCCACAACATTCTCAGCATCACGCATGCTCCAGAGTGAGTCCATCCGCAGCTCCAGTGCCGTCATGTGGTCTGTTAGGAGCTGCAGCCGGACACACTTCCCGCACACATAGTAGTCAGGGACACTCCCTGACTTCCCACATAGCACAGGAGGAGCATGACACGGGTCCGAGCTCTCCTGCCATGACTTGACCCTTAAATTAATTTACTTACTAAAATTTACTTAAACACCAAACAGCTACTTAGTAGTTCGCTGCCAATTAAACCAATCTAAAAGTTAGTCTAAAAGAGAGTTATACTTACCAGTCGAACAGCCAACCACTTACCAGCTTGGCTGTGACGTCACCTCTCGATTTCGCACCCCTCTATCTTTGTCTGCAGCTGGTTGGGCTGGTCTCTGGGCGTCCATCTCCTACTCTCGCACTCCTTATCAGCTGCTCTAGTGTCAGCACTGGTAGGAAAAACAAGACAAAACAGCACCTGCCACCCCCACTTGCCCTTAAAACTCACCCACTTACTAAACTCACGAATGCCACTCTTTGCTACTGCTATCCATGCTCTGCACGAGCTGCCTCTTATCTAAGTTAGACATAATTTTCCGGTCTTGAACCCAGTCTCCGAACACATTAACATCTGCCTGAATCAGACGAGCCTCTTCTACAGTTCTAGCACTCGCTATCATCTGCAAATTTGCTAATTGTTCCGCCAACCCCTTAATCCAAATCATTAATAAAAATAGTAAAAAGCAATGGTCCCAACTGGTGATCGGTCTCCAAAAAGATCCAAATCCATCTATAACTACTTTGTCTGCGTCCTGCCAGCCAGTTCTGAATCCAGCTCAATATATTTCTAATACCAGAGGCTCCGATCTTGTAGAGAAGCCTCTTATGCGGCTCCTTGTAAAAAGCTTTTTGGAAATCTTAAGTCGATAATGTCTACTGGGCTTCCCTCTTTGGCCCCTGAGGTTCAGCATCTGCATGCAGCTCAGAGCTTGAAGCACCAACTTTAACTTTAAAAAAAAATACAGTTCGATTTGAGAGACATGACCTGTTTTTTATGAAGCCATGTTGGGTGTCGCTAATATGTCCCTCCCTATCCAAGTGTTCATTTATTGCATCCCTTATGATTCTTTCAAGCATCTTACTTATTATTGATGTTAAATTGATGGGCCTATATCTGGGTCTGCCTTGCCACCTTTTTTAAAAATGGGGACTACATTAGCCTTCCAATCTGTAGGAAGCATTCCAGAGTGCAGTGAGCTATTTAAAGTACAGACCAGGGGCTTGCACACCACATGTCCCAACTCCTGGAGCACCCTCGGGTGAATATTATCCGGCTCTATCTATTTTTAAGTTCTTAATTCTTTCTAAAACAATATGCTTATCTATGTTAATGTTACTGATAAAACTAGTGCAAACAAAGTACTGGGATTCATTTTTACAGGAATAGAATATAAAAGCAGGGAGATTATGTTAAATATATATAGAACCTTGGTTAGACCACGCCTGGAGCACTGTGTGCTGGAGTACTGTTTTGTCAGGGGTAGGGTACGGCTGGAGTTGGCTTTCCCTACCACCCTCTCTGCCAATCACGCCTCCCCAGAGGGCTGTGTCCTGGCTGACCCTGGCGTTGAAGTCACCAAGGAGGATCAGTTTGTCGTCCGCAGGGATGCGGGACAGGGATTTTTCGAGGTTGGAGTAGAAACCCTCTTTGGTCTCATCTGTTGCATCGAGTGTTGGGGCGTATGCACTGATGACTGTGGTGCATTGGTTTCGGGTTCGGGTGAGTCGAAGAGTCATGAGGCGTTCGATAACCCCGCAGGAGCAGTCATTGAGGCAGTCGACCAGCTCTTTTTTGATGGCGAAGCTGACTCTGTGGAGGCGACGTTCTTCTTCTGGTTCCCCTTTCCAGAAGAAGGTGTAACTTCCACCTTGTTCCTTGAGCTGGCCTTCTCCTGCCCGCCGGGTCTCGCTTAGGGCGGCGATGTCGATATTAAAGCATCTAAGCTCCCGGGCAACTATGACGGTGCTGCGTTCCAGGTCCTGAACTTCATGTTCGAGGAGTGGAAGATGCCTGTGCGTGAGTTCTTTTAATGTGGGGTGGCCATTGCACACCGGCTACCACACGGGCTTAGCTGAGCAAGGTCTTGATCCAGTGGCAAGGGGGTCCAAGACTACTGGAGACCAGGCACTGCTGTATGAGCATAATTGCCTACGGTGAGATGTTGGCCGCAGGCTCGGCGCTGAGTAGCGCCGAGGATTCTTCATCGCAGTCAAGGCCACCCGCGGCCCAAACTGCCAAGGCCCTACCCCATTGCTGGCCAAGAACGGGGAAACAATCATCAAGGACACTGAGGCGGTCAGGGCCCACTGGAAGGAGCACTTCGAAGATCTCCTCAATCGAGACTCTGCCTTTGACTGGAGTGTTCTCGACTCCATCCCGCAGCATGCTACTCACCACCACCTCAGTAAAACCAACACTGCACGAGGTAGGAAAAGCCATAAGGCAGCTTAAGAACAACAAGGCTTCGGGAGCGGATGGAATCCCTGCTGAGTCACTGAAGTATGGCGGAGGGGCACTACTGGCGCGAATATATGACCTCATCTCTCTCATCTGGAGGGAGGAGAGCATGCCGGGAGATCTCCGAGATGCAGTGATCGTGACACTTTTTTAAAAAAGGGGACAAGTCTGACTGCGACAACTCTGGTATCAGCCACTGGGAAGGTCGTCGCCAGAGTTCTCCTCAACCGTCTTCTCCCAGTGGCTGAGGAGCTCCTCCCGGAGTCACAGTGCAGATTTCGTCCCCTACGAGGCATAACAGTCATGACTTTTGCAGTGCGACAGCTGCAGGGAACAGCACCAGCCCTTACACATGGCCGCCTTCGACCTTACAAAGGCCTTTGACACTGTCAACCGCGAGGGCATATAGAGTGTCCTCCTCCGCTTCGGATGCTCCCAAAAGTTCATCGCCATCCTCCGCCTGCTCCACGACGACATGTAGGCGATGATCCTTACCAACAGATCCATTACAGACCCAATCTATGTCCGGACCGGGGTCAAACAGGGCTGTGTCATCACCCCAACCCTCTTCTCAATCTTCCTCGCTGCCATGCTCCATCTCACAGTCGACAAGCTCCCCGCTGGAGTGGAACTAAACTACAGAACCAGTAGGATGCTGTTCAACCTACACCGTCTCCAGGCCAGGTCCAAGACCACCCCAACCTCTGTCGTTGAGCTACAGTACGCGGACGATGCCTTGTTTGCGCACATACAGAGGCTGTACACCAGGACATAGTCAACGTATTTACTGAGGCGTACGAAAGCATGGGCCTTATGCTAAACATCAGCAAGTCAAAGGTCCTCCACCAGACTGTCCCCCAGTCCTCAAAATCCATGGCGCGGCCCTGGACAACGTGGGCCATTTCCCATATCTCGGGAGCTTCCTGTCAACAAGAGTGGGCATTGACAACGAGATCCTACACCGCCTCCAGTGCACCAGTGCAGCCTTCGGCCACCTGAGGAAAATAGTGTTTGAAGATCAGCCCCTCAAAACTGCCATCAAGCTCATGGTCTACAGGGCTGCAGTACTACCTGCACTCCTGTATGGCTCAGAAACATGGACCATGTACAGTAGACACCTCAAGTCACTGAAGAAATACCACCAACGATGTCTCTGCAGGATCCTACAAATCCCCTGGGAGGACCGACGCACCAACATTAGCATCGTCGACCAGGCCAACATCCCCAGAATCGAAGCACTGACCACACTTTATCAGCTTCGCTGGGCAGGCCACATTGTTCGCATGCCAGACACGAGGCTCACAAAGCAAGCGCTCTACTCTGAACTCCTTCACGGCAAACGAGCCAAAGGTGGGCAGTGGAAACGTTACAAGGACACCCTCAAAGCCTCCCTGATAAAGTGCAACATCCCCACTGACACCTGGGAGTCCCTGGCCAAAGACTGCCCTAAGTGAAGGAAGCGCATCCAGGAGGGCGCTGAGCACCTGGAGTCTCAACGCGGAGAGCATGCAGAAATCAAGCGCAGGCAGCGGAAAGAGTGTGCGGTAAACCAGTTCCACCCACCCCTTCCCTCAACAACTATCTGTCCCACCTGTGACGGAGACTGTGGCTCTCGTATTGAACTGTTCAGCCACCTAAGAACTCATGCTAAGAGTGGAAGCAAGTCTTCCTCGATTCCGAGGGACTGCCTCTAATGATGATGACTGTGTGCAGTTGTGGTCTCCAGACTACAAAATTGACACTGAAGCATGGGGAAAGTGTAGAAAAGATTTACAAGCATATTATCAGAATTGAGAGGATATGATGGTCATGAAACACTGAACAGGCTCAGACTCTTTTCTCTGGATAAGAGGAGACCTGATCAAGCTCTTTAAAGTTATGCCGGGATTCGATTAGGCGGATGTGGGAGACTGTGACTCACCCAGAAATGGAAACCATCAAGGGGGCATAAAGTTGAGAGAGCCACGACAGATCAAACAAATAATTTAGGAAAAATGTATTCCCCAGAGAGTAGTAAGAATGTGGAACTCACTGCTACATGGAGTGCTTGAAACAGATGGCATTGATACTTGCACAAAGAGAAGGAAATAGAGGGATACGGGGGCAGAGTGAGAGGAGGCTCAATGAAGTATGATTACCGGCATAGGACAGTTGGGTCAAATGACCTGTTTCTTTCCTTTTGATTCTATGTAAAATGAAAGGAAAATGTTCAGATTTTTTAACGTGGGAATCTGCGGAAGAGACAAATAAATAAAAAGGTGACTGGAGATTTACAGCTTCTGCAATACCTGCTTGTTTTCTATCTCCCCTCTTACCCTGCACCAACTAATCCAACCAATTGACTCAATAATTTATGAATAATACTCCCTGCATTTTCCTGTGACTAGGCAGCTGCTGATGCCTCGGTCCTTTCTGTATTTACATGTCTTTTCAATGAATAATATAAAAATTTGCAATCCGCAAACTACTAAAATAGATGGTAAGATTGCAGATACATTGGGTTAATTTTCCCCAAAGCATTTTTTTGGCGTACTTGAAGAGTTACACCCGATTTTTTTGGGGGGCCCAAGTACGCCAAAACAAAAGTGTTGTAAGTTTCGCCATTGAATCTCTTCATTTTGGCGTGGCCTAACCCGAGGGGGGTGGAGCCTTGATCTGCGCCAAAAAGATCAGGCTGCCATGGTAACCCAGGGACACAATGCGAGCTGAGGCTGCGAAGTGAAGCATACAGCCACCTCCCAACACATTCAAAGACTTGAACAACACATAGCATCACCTTACCTCCAACCCCGCCCGAAGGCTGTCCAGTCTGATTCTTGGTCGCCTCTCTCTCTCTCTCTCTCTCTCTCTCTCATAGATATATATACACATACACATACCATCTCTCGGGACCGGACTATGTGTGTGAACTGGGGACAGCCTTCCACACACAGGAAGGCATTCTGAGGGACAGCCTTCAGGCTGGGTTGGAGGTAAGTTGCTGCTATATGTTTTTCCATTCTTTCAGTGGGTCCGGGCATCTGCTGCGCCGCTTTCCTTAACTCTAGGGAAGGTTTTTTAGGACAGACCACATATGCTGGCCTAATCAGAACTGGAGTAACTCTCAGCTGGCCAAACTTCCCTAAATGGCCAGAAGTGGCGTATGTGGCTGGTTACGTCCTCTTTGGCTGAGAAGAAAACTGGCCTAAACAATTTGTAAATAACTGAGTTACGTTGGTGCAAATTGATTGGGCAAACTGGGGATTTTTAATTGAGGCCAGAAAAAGCAGCCTGCTCCAAAAAAAATGGCGCAAATACTGGGGGAAAATTAAGTCTAAAGGGAAGGAGGAAAAAACAACCAAATCAAAAACCACAAAGTTAAAAGCTAACAGGAGTATATCTGAGCTTCAGTAAAAGTCCTACGAAATTCTGGAATTGGTGAAATTGTAAATTCAGGATGAAAGAAAGTCGTCAAAATGCCATTATGAGCTCTTGACCATTCTATAATCTTGCTTCTATGTACTCAAAACATCTGGCAAGCTTTCAGAAAACTACTACCATATAAAGGGTTGAGTACAGCATGATGAAAGAATCTGTGATCCTGAAAGCTGTTTGTTTAGTTTCAGTTATTGCAGTACTTTCTATGGTTGGATTCCTAATTTGAATTAATGGGCCTGAAACCACGCGGTGCCCTTGGGGTCCCCGCAAGTTCCGGGTTCAGGCATGTGAAGCGCATGCGGCTAAACTCAGTACTTGCGATCTGTCGGAAATTATTTTCGCAGATCACAAGCATCCGAAACTAAAGGGCCTCCACGGGCGGAGAGTTGGGCTATTTGCCGAGGTTCTCCCTCCGCCCCCCCCCCCCCCCCCGATCCCGGCCAATCCTCCCCCTACTCCCCACCCCCACCCCCAGATTGGCTTCAGTTAGTTAAGATAAAAGAGCGGTTGTCACTGCCAGCATGTTCCTTTTGTTGTATGATGCCAAATAGAGGACTGTCAGATTTTCTTGCATCCTACATTGAAAATAGCATTTGCATTTTAATGTGGTTCCTTTATATTTCTGGCAAACCCCCGGATAGCTTCCTTTTCAGTGGGAACATTATTTATTATTTGCAATGATACTTCACACATTAATGAGTGTTATTAAAGCATTAAAGGCCCACAGACCTTTTTTGGATACATAAGTGCAGTTTTTATGCAACAGTGAGACAGGTAGCGGTCTGTAATGGGGAAAATCTCAGGGTGGAAGTTAACATCATTTTGATATAAATCTGAGAAATGAATACCAGAATTGTTTAAGAACATAAGAATTAGGAGCAAGCGTAGGCTATACGGCCCCTTGAGCCTACTCCGCCATTCAATAAGATCCTGACTGATCTTCGACCTCAACTCCACTTTTCCTCCCGATCCCCATATCCCTCGATTCCCCGAGAGTCCAAAAATCTATCTATCTCAGCCTTGACGAATCAACGACTGAGCATCCATGGTCCTATCTGGCAGAGAATTTCAAAGATTCACAACCCTCTGAGTGAAGAAATTCCTCCTCATCTCAAACTTAAATGTTGGTCCCTTAGAAGATGAGAAAGGGGATTTAATAATGGGAAATGTGGAAATGGCTGAGACCTTAAACAATTATTTTGCTTCGGTCTTCACAGTGGAAGACACAAAAACCATGCCAAAAATTGCTGGTCACGGGAATGTGGGAAGGGAGGACCTTGAGACAATCACTATCACTAGAGGGGTAGTGCTGGACAGGCTAATGGGACTCAAGGTAGACAAGTCCCCTGGTCCTGATGAAATGCATCCCAGGGTATTAAAAGAAATGGCGGAAGTTATAGCAGATGCATTCGTTATAATCTACCAAAATTCTCTGGATTCTGGGGCGGTGCCATCGGATTGGAAAGCAGCTAATGTAACGCCTCTGTTTTTAAAAAAAGGGGGCAGACAAAAGGCAGGTAACTATAGGCTGGTTAGTTTAACATCTGTAGTGGGGAAAATGCTTGAAGCTATCATTAAGGAAGAAATAGCGGGACATCGAGATAGGAATAGTGCAATCAAGCAGTCGCAGCATGGATTAATGAAGGGGAAATCACGTTTAACTAATTTACTGGAATTCTTTGAGGATATAACGAGCATGGTGCATAGAGATGTACCGATGGATGTGGTGTATTTAGATTTCCAAAAGGCATTCGATAAGGTGCCACACAAAAGGTTACTGCAGAAGATAAAGATGCGCGGAGTCAGAGGAAATGTATTAGCATGGATCGAGAATTGGCTGGCTAACAGAAAGCAGAGAGTCGGGATAAATGGGTCCTTTTCGGGTTGGAAATCGGTGGTTAGTGGTGTGCCACAGGGATCGGTGCTGGGACCACAACTGTTTACAATATACATAGATGACCTGGAAGAGGGGACAGAGTGTAGTGTAACAAAATTTGAAGATGACACAAAGATTAATGGGAAAGCGGGTTATGTAGAGGACACAGAGAGGCTGCAAAGAGATTTAGATAGGTTAAGCGAATGGGCTAAGGTTTGGCAGATGGAATACAATGTCGGAAAATGTGAGGTCATCCACCTTGGGGAGGGGAGGGGGACAAAAAACAATAAAAGGGAATATTATTTGAATGGGGAGAAATTACAACATGCTGCAGTGCAGAGGGACCTGGGAGTCCTTGTGCATGAACCCAAAAAAGTTAGTTTGCAGGTGCAGCAGGTAATCAGAAAGGTGAATGGAATGTTGGCCTTCATTGCGAGAGGGATGGAGTACAAAAGCAGGGAGGTCCTTCTGCAACTGTATAGAATATTGGTGAGGCCGCACCTGGAGTACTGCGTGCAGTTTTGGTCACCTTACTTAAGGAAGGATATACTAGCTTTGGAGGGGGTACAGAGATGATTCACTAGGCTGATTCCGGAGATGAGGGGGTTACCTTATGATGATAGATTGAGTAGACTGGGTCTTTACTCGTTGGAGTTCAGAAGGATGAGGGGTGATCTTATAGAAACATTTAAAATAATGAAGGGGATAGACAGGATAGAGGCAGAGAGGTTGTTTCCACTGGTCGGGGAGACTAGAACGAGGGGGCACAGCCTCAAAATACGGGGGAGCTAATTTAAAACCGAGTTGAGAAGGAATTTCTTCTCCCAGAGGGTTGTGAATCTGTGGAATTCTCTGCCCAAGGAAGCAGTTGAGGCTAGCTCATTGAATATATTCAAATCACAGATAGATAGATTTTTAACCAATAAGGGAATTAAGGGTTATGGGGAGCGGGCGGGTAAGTGGAGCTGAGTCCACGGCCAGATCAGCCATGATCTTGTTGAATGGCGGAGCAGGCTCGAGGGGCGAGATGCCCTACTCCTGTTCCTAATTCTTATGTTCTTATGTTCTTATTAATGTTGGGGAAGTCCAGAACCAGGGGTCACAGTTTAAGGATAATGGGTAAGCCATTTAGGACCGAGATGAGGAGAAACCTCTTCACCCAGAGAGTGGTGAACCTGTGGAATTCTCTACCACAGAAAGTTGTTGAGGCCAGTTCACTAAATATATTCAAAAAGGAGTTAGATGTAGTCCTTACTACTAGGGGGATCAAGGGGTATGGCGAGAAAGCAGGAATGGGGTACGGAAGTTGCATGTTCAGCCGTGAACTCATTGAATGGCGGTGCAGGCTCAAAGGGCCGAATGGCACTCCTGCACCTGTTTTCTATGTTTTCTATGACCGACCCCTTATCCTGAGGCTATGCCCCCTGGATCTAGACTCTCCAGCTGGGGGAAACAACCTCTCAGCATAAATACTGAGGTTACTAGAGTAGGTTAGAGGCTGGGTGAGTGGCTCACCTCCTGACTCTGCAAAGCCTTTCTATCACCTACAAGGCACAAGTTAGGAGTGTGATAGAATGTTCTCCACTTAGATGGGTGCAGCTCCAACAACATTCAAGAGGCTTGGCGCTATCTGCTTGTTTCGCACTCCATCTTAAATATTCAATCCCTCCATAATTAGTGTACCATAGCTGCAGTGTGTCCTAGCTGTACTGCAGCAACTCACCAAGGCTTCTTCAGGAGCACCTCCCAAACCCGCGAACTCCACTACCTAGAAGGACAAGGGCTGTTGGTGTATGAGAACACCATCACCTCCAATGGAACCTTTGGTTCCTTCGTTGTCGCTGGGTCAAGATCCTGGAATTCCCTACATAACCGCTTTGTGGGAGTCGCTTCACCACATGGAATGCAGCAGATGAAGAAGTCCCACCATCACCTTCTCGAGGGCAACTAAGGAAGGGCAAATAAATAAGCACTTGCACATTGCTTTCCCTCTTGGCATTTTACCAACAAATGCACAAAAAGATTAAAGTACACATGCATATGCTGTGAAAATATGGGTATTGAGATTACATACTTTTTAAATTTACTAATCAGAAATGCAGTTAACCACATCTGGATTCCTCATGTGGCTAGTGGCTAATGTATTGGACAACACTGAGTTAGACTAATGGCATCTGTAAATTCAGGTGATGCTCACTTGTCGCTTGCACTTCATGCTTGCTATTTATAATGTTGTCTAATCTCTTTGAGATTGCTGTCTCTGACATCCAGAAGCTCATTGTTTGGGTTTCGAATATGTTTTATTTATCCTATTGTGTTAAAGCATTTTTCTATTATTCATGAAACAAAATGTTCCTTTTTGGGACAGTCCTGGATATGAATACTAAAAACTTTGGTGGGTGCGGTTATTTCTTCCAAGTGTATTAAGACTCCCCCTTTCCCCCCAGATGAGTTTGTTGGCTCTGGTATTTAATTGAGTCTGAAATGATGTTATCTGGGCACAATTGCCCCACCAGCTGGTGAAATGAATATACTACATTATAATATAACAATGGATCCTACTGTGGCTATGGTAAAAAATCTCCGTTTGGCCTCACAACTATTGTAGTGTGTGATTTCGTCAGCACAGGTCCAGGTAATGAGCAGCATTTAAGTTTTGCTTTTTAAGAAACCCAGTGACAGTGCAAGAGGTGAAATGTTAATTGCAAATTTTGTGCAAAATACAATATTTATCACTTGAAACTTTTTTTAAAATGTAGATGATATTTTTGTCCATATGATGCCCATTTTTCGCAAATTGGAACTTTTTTCTACTTTTTGCATTCGGTGTCTGCACCGAACACTCAGGTTGTGAATAGCGGGGGTATGATGGAGAGTGCAGACTGAGCTCTACCTCCATAACATGCCTTGATCTCAAACTCGGAACACTATACAGTGCTGCAGTACTGGGAATCTTTGTTTCCCACACATCCCTCATTGAAGTTTCTTTCAAAAATAATTCAGTGCCAATTGTTGCTGAGTTAGGAACAGCTTTGTCATGTGAATTTATAGCAGATTGAGTGAGAATCTTTGGTGAAATGAGCTTGGGAAGTCTCCATTACAAAGGAGACCTTTGTCCATCTGCTCTTATATATATAAAAGTCTGGCATCTGCGCATAATTCCTGTCCAACTTACTGGTGTCATGATTTTTGGTATTGCTTTTGTATCAACACATAATTGAAACTGCCTATGTAAGCATTTATAATGGCAATTTCCAATATGAACGCTTAACTGTCACTATTGTAATTGTAGGCTTCCCATTATTGATGACACTGGTGCCTCTCCATTCCTTTCTCCCTGCTCTACACTCTTTGGCCTTCTCTTCCCCGTTCTCTGGCCTGCTTCCCACTTTCCCTACAGTCATCGGCCCAGTATGGCCTCCATCCCCATTTGCCTTTTGCCTACCCTACAACACTTTTTAAAAAAAAAAAACAGTTCTTATCCTTGACGTGCGGGAGTAGGATTTCCTAAAGGACACCCCCATGACTTTGAAAAAGTAATGGCCCTGAAATTCCGTTCAACCTCTTCCCGCAGGGAAACGAACTTTAAAAAAAGCAAAAAGATACGCACTTACCTGCTGTTGCTGCGACTGTCCGGACTTCCGAGCCTGAGGCCCAGAGGTGACTGCACGCGCAGCTCGTGCACGTGGGGACGTGCGCAGGCCGGGATCTAGTGATAGCAGCCGATCAGGTATAGTATAGTTTCTCATTCATAGCAATAGGAGTACCGTAAGTACGGAACTCCTAATGCTATGAATGAGAAACACCCCCACAAACACTTAAAAATCAATAAAAAATAGAACATAAAGTACACCATTAACATGTATTTAAATTAAAGTTGTTATAAAAAGAAATAGTTTTCTGAATTAAATTTTTTTTATTAACACTTAAAATAAATTTACTGTCGTGGGGAGGGTTTTTAAACATTAAAAAGTGCTTTTATAACTTTTTATTTGTATGCGTATTTTTAATCAGTTGCGCCTGTAAAAGTAGGCTATACGCCTGCTTTTTCAGGCGCAGGATTTTAAAGGACATTTGCAGGGCAAGATATTTGTAAATATCGGAAATCTTACCCTGCAAGTGTCCAAGTTCCTGAGATGCGGCCATCTGACAAGACCAAAAACTTGACAGATTGGAAATGTCGGTTTCCAGCGCATGCGTATTGCGCGCTGAAAACTGGCTTTTCCGATGCCTTCCCGGGTCCATAAGAACTTCTTACGGACCCAGGACATCGGAATTTCAGGGCCAATGTTTTTGGGTTATTTTCCACTCTCCGTCTCAGACTACACATCAAACACTACCTTTATCAGGAACTGGCTTTTGAAGTGCAAGGCGGAATTCTAAAGGACTTCCTCACAACTTTAAAGTAAGCGCTGTATTTATTATTTTTTCACAAGGCTACTTAAATTGGGAACTGGCTTTATAACCACAGAGGGGGAATTTCCTGTGGGGCTTACCTGCAATTTTGGACATGGACCTGTGTTTTTAACATTTTTGCAGTTTAAATAACAGGATTTTCCCTTTAAAGAATCCTGCTCCCATGCTTAAAATGCCCCATCTGAGGCCAGCAATAGCCTTTAAATTTTGCTTAAACTAGAAAGGATTTCAATAAATGAGTATTGCTTAAATTTGAGTGGGAAAATCTTGTGGCAATTGTAAAGTATGATTTGTTTTATTAAAAAAATCTTAATTAATTATTTCTGTGTAAATAATATTTGGATGTGTTTTTTTCACATTATGCATTTACTTCAGCAACCAAGACTGTTTATCCTTGTGCCCTTATCTAACATTCAGCTGTTCAGTTTGTGGAAATTAGTCATTTATATTGGCCAAATTGTTTATTGCATTCCATTTCAGAAAACAGTCATTGAGTACGCAGTCTCCAAAGACATATTTTCCACAATGTGTATGGAAAATAATGCTGGCAAAACCACCTAATCAGTGAGCCAATCTTTTCCTTTAAGGCTGCACTTAGGGTGGGGGGTGGGGGCCTTATTTATGTTGTCTGGGGAATGCCATGCTGCTTAGCATTCCCCAGATATTTGTCTTGCAAGTTTAATACAAACAGCCTATGGTTGAAGAGCTGCTTCTTTCCCACCAAGTCTCCAAAAGTTTTTGCATATTCCATAACATTCTTTGGTCGAATAGAATTGTGGAGGTTGCTTCAGAAGTTGGAAAATATCCTGTTTTCCGACACCATAAGTCATGCCAGAAAGGAAAGCTGATTTTAGGTCAATTTTGCCACAGCCTACAAAAAATAAAGTTGAACATCTTCATTACAAAATTCTACATTCTTTTGTTGTCCCTCATTTGCATTGACATTTTAATGGCTTGTTACCTTGGAGAGATGCCAGAAAGTTAACTTACCCCCACTCATTCCTCTGATAATTGAAAGTGGCAGTAAAGCTGTGCATGAAACATATCTTACAGCACTAAAGAACATAAGAATATAAGAAATAGGAGCAGGAGAAGGCCATACGGCCCCTTGAGTCTGCTTCACCATTCAATACGATCATGGCTGATCTGATCATGGACTCAGGTCCACTTCTCTGCCCGCTCTCCATAACCCTTTATTCCCCTATTGTTCAAGAAACTGTGTATTTCAGTCTTAAATTTATTCAATGTCCCAGCTTCCACAGCTCTCTGAGGCAGCGAATTCCACAAATTTACAACCCTCAGAAAAAATTTCTCCTCATCTCAGTTTTAAATGGGTGGCCCCTTATTCTAAGATCATGCCCTCTAGTTCTAGTCTCCCTTATCAGTGGAAACATCCTCTCTGCATCCACCTTGTCAAGCCCCCTCATAATCTTATACATTTCGATAAGATCACCTCTCATTCTTCTGAATTCCAATGAGTAGAGGCCCAACCTACTCAACCTTTCCTCATAAGTCAACCCCCTCATCCCCGGAATCAACCTAGTGAACCTTCTCTGAACTGCCTCCAAAGCCAGTATATCCTTTTGTAAATATGGAAACCAAACTGCACGCAGTATTCCAGGTGTGGCCTCACCAATACCCTATACAACTGTAGCAAGACTTCCCTGCTTTTATACTCCATCCCCTTTGTAATAAAGGCCAAGATTCCATTGGCCTTCCTGATCACTTGCTGTAACTGCATACTAACCTTTTGTGTTTCATGCACAAGTACCCCCAGGTCCCACTGTACTGCAGCACTTTGCAATCTTTCTCCATTTAAATAATAACTTGCTCTTTGATTTTTTTCTGCCAAAGTGCATGACCTCACTTTCTAACATTATACTCCATCTGCCAAGTTTTTGCCCACTCACATAACCTGTCTATGTCCTTTTGCAGATTTTTTTGTGTTCTCCTCACACATTGCTTTTCCTCCCATCTTTGTATCGTCTGCAAACTCGGCTACGTTGCACTCTGTCCCTTCTTCTAAGTCGTTAATATAGATTGTAAATAGTTGGGGTCCCAGCACTGATCCCTGCGGCACCCCACTTGTTACTGATTGTCAACCCGAGAATGAACCATTTATCCCTACCCTCTGTTTTCTGTATTAGGGCTGTTGCTGAGCATCTATTTCATGAAAGTATTGAGCGTGTTAGTAACACTTTTGGACTCAAATTCACGTGGGCATAATGTATGCAGATAACTAAGTTTCCCTCTTACCCAATATCCCATTGCAGTATTGGCCATAAATGGAAATTGAAGTATTTTGCCTGTGTTTACATCTGTACCTTGGCTATCTGCAGTTAGAAAATAATTTTTATTTGGTGTTTACCTTTCAGGTTAAGATATCTCAGAAATCATTGAGTTTCAAATAGTAAGTGAGGAATTTTTAAAATCTCATAATAATCCTGTGAAGCGCCGTGGGACATTTCACTGTTAAAGATGCTATATAAATACAAGTTGTTGAAATCATTATGATGCTTTTCTATTAATTTCTTGATTCCTACAGACTTTGTATTAAATAGTTATGGATGCTCCACAGTTAACTTGTTGATGGTATGAATAACTAAAGGTGCAACCACCCAAATCTGGAAACCTCGGGACCGAGGCCGTTCTTGATTTCGGGTATTTCCAGATTTCGGAACATATATCCGATGTCCGGAATCCGGAAATGCCTGGGTCGACTTTCGTGTACCTGTATTTTCCGACAGTGCGCTGACCCGACCTCGGAGTGAACACCGGAGGCAGCAGGGAGCGGAGGAGCAGCCAGCCCCAGGACACAACGCACCGACCCGACCTCGGAGTGAACACCGGAGCTAGCAGGGAGAGGAGGAGCAGCCAGCCCCAGGACACAACGCACCGACCCGACCTCGGAGTGAACACCGGAGGTAGTGGGGAGAGGAGGAGCAGCCAGCCCCAGGACACAACGCACCGACCCGACCTCGGAGTGAACACCGGAGGTAGTGGGGAGAGGAGGAGCAGCCAGCCCCAGGACACAACGCACCGACCCGACCTCGGAGTGAACATCGGAGGTAGTGGGGAGGGGAGAGGAGGAGCAGCCAGCCCCAGGACACAACGCACTGACCCGACCTCGGAGTGAACACCAGAGGTAGTGGGGTGGGGAGAGGAGGAGCAGCCAGCCCCAGGACACAACGCACCGACCCGACCTCGGAGTGAACACCGGAGGTAGTGGGGAGAGGAGGAGCAGCCAGCCCCAGGACACAACGCACCGACCCGACCTCGGAGTGAACACCGGAGGTAGTGGGGAGAGGAGGAGCAGCCAGCCCCAGGACACAACGCACCGACCCGACCTCGGAGTGAACACCGGAGGTAGTGGGGAGAGGAGGAGCAGCCAGCCCCAGGACACAACGCACCGACCCGACCTCGGAGTGAACACCGGAGGTAGTGGGGAGAGGAGGAGCAGCCAGCCCCAGGACACAATGCACCGACCCGACCTCGGAGTGAACATCGGAGGTAGTGGGGAGAGGAGGAGCAGCCAGCCCCAGGACACAATGCACCGACCCGACCTCGGAGTGAACACCGGAGGTAGCAGGGAGAGGAGGAGCAGCCAGCCCCAGGACACAACGCACCGACCCGACCTCGGAGTGAACACCGGAGGTAGTGGGGAGGGGAGGGGAGGAGCAGCCAGCCCGAGGACACAGCGCACCGACCCGACCTCGGAGTGAACATCAGAGGTAGTGGGGAGGGGAGCGGAGGAGCAGCCAGCCCGAGGACACAACGCACCGACCCGACCTCGGAGTGAACACCGGAGGTAGTGGGGAGGGGAGGGGAGGAGCAGCCAGCCCCAGGACACAATGCACCGACCCGACCTCGGAGTGAACACTGGAGGTAGTGGGGAGGGGAGAGGAGGAGCAGCCAGCCCCAGGACACAACGCACCGACCCGACCTCGGAGTGAACACTGGAGGTAGTGGGGAGAGGAGGAGCAGCCAGCCCCAGGACACAACGCACCGACCCGACCTCGGAGTGAACACTGGAGGTAGTGGGGAGGGGAGAGGAGGAGGAGCAGCCAGCCCCACGATACAACGCACCGACCCGACCTCGGAGTGAACATCAGAGGTAGTGGGGAGGGGAGAGGAGGAGCAGCCAGCCCCAGGACACAACGCACCGACCCGACCTCGGAGTGAACACCGGAGGTAGTGGGGAGAGGAGGAGCAGCCAGCCCCAGGACACAATGCACCGACCCGACCTCGGAGTGAACACCGGAGGTAGTGGGGAGGGGAGAGGAGGAGCAGCCAGCCCCAGGACACAATGCACCGACCCGACCTCGGAGTGAACACCAGAGGCAGTGGGGAGTTACTTTGCTTCCTATAAAAAAAAATGTTGGGTTTTCGGAACATATTTCCGGATTTCAGACGACCTCTTTTCCGATCTGCGCAATGTCCGGATTTCTGAACATTCCGATTTTTAGAATTCCGGATTTGGGAGGTTGCACCTGTATAATAAAACTCCGAACCTTGCCTCTGAATGCACAATTGAATAAAAGCTCTAAGATCTTTATCTAACCAGCGCAATGCACATTATTCATCTGGAACTCCACAAATGATGGTCACTGATCTCAGCAGAACTGACGCCATAATATTTCATAGTGTGATTATTTAATTCTAAACCTTCAATCTCACTCTTAATCTGGTATTTAACTGGCTACAATTTAGAAGAGTTAACTGGCTCAACTGATTTTGATGGGAGTCTATTCCACATAAGGTCCGCGAACAGCGCTCACCGTTAATAAAGTGAAAATCGAAAAGCAACTTCCGGTGAGACACGTGCAGCTAAACGCTGAAATCAGGAAGTTGCTGCCCTGCTCCTCCAGAAGCTGTGTTATATATCTCTCGGCATTGAAATACATGGAACAGTGGGAAGTTGCTGTACTTACCTACACACACATCTCGCCAGAAAAAGGGTTTGTTCCAGTGTAAGTAAATTTTTTAACATCGTGATAAGTCTTAATTACTGCCAAACAACCTCTCTGGCACTGAAAATTAACTTTTACAAGTGTGGAGTCTCAATCCTTCAGATTTTAATTATTGGAGATTTTAATAAAAATTTAAACACTTTTTTTACTTTTTCGTTCTGTCTCTTATCTCGCTCTCACTCGCATCTTTCCCTCTCTTTCTTTATTTTGCTTTCTGTACCTGATTTGACATTGAATTAAATATTTCAACTGTGCTGCTCATTAACAATTCTTCATTCTGATTGGCTAAGGACATACACAGCTGTTTTCCCTATTCGCACAGGTCACAGATCCCCTGTAGAGGGAGCTGTCTGTTTTGGCTTTAATTTCAGTAAGTTCGAATGCAAAATCCCGTAGAAAGTCTGTGGGCAATGGCAGATGCAATAAATGGCTGACGTTGTTCGTCCACTGCTGAGATCAAAATCAGGTCCATTGTTTCTGATTGGGGAATTTCTCGTTTTGTTGCAGGCTTGTTCATTTTGGACTCCTGGCCTTCAGTTCTGTAATCACAGTTGGTTTTAAACTGCCTATTTGCATCCTTATTTATCCCTATTTACCCACATAAATGGAATAAATGGTTCATTCTCGGGTTGGCAACAAGTAACTAGTGGGCTGCCGCAGGGATCAGTGTTGGGACCCCAACTATTTACAATCTATATTAATGACTTGGTCCTGATTAAATACATCCCAGGGTATTAAAAGAGATGGCGGAAGTTATAGCAGATGCATTCATTATAATCTACTAAAATTCTCTGGACTCTGGGGAGGTACCAGCGGATTGGAAAGCAGCTAATGTAACGCCTCTGTTTAAAAAAGGGGGCAGACAAAAGGCAGGTAACTATAGGCCGGTTAGTTTAACATCTGTAGTGGGGAAAATGCTTGAAACTATCATTAAGGAAGAAATAGCAGGACATCTAGATAGGAATAGTGCAATCAATCAGAGGCAGCATGGATTAATGAAGGGGAAATCATGTTTAACTAATTTACTGGAATTCTTTGAGGATATAACGAGCATGGTGGATAGAGGTGTACCGATGAATGTGGTATATTTAGATTTCCAAAAGGCATTCAATAAGGTGCCACACAAAAGGTTACTGCAGAAGATAAGAGTACGCGGAGTCAGAGGAAATGTATTAGCATGGATAGAGAATTGGCTGGCTAACAGAAAGCAGAGAGTCAGGATAAATGGGTCCTTTTCATGTTGGAAATCGGTGGTTAGCGGTGTGCCACAGGGATCGGTGCTGGGACCACAACTGTTTACAATATACGTAGATGACCTGGAAGAGGGGACAGAGTGTAGTGTAACAAAATTTGCAGATGACACAAAGATTAGTGGGGAAGCGGGTTGTGTAGAGGATGCAGAGAGGCTGCAAAGGGATTTAGATAGGTTAAGCGAATGGGCTAAGGTTTGGCAGATGGAATACAATGTCGGAAAGTGTGAGGTCATTCATCTTGGGGGAAAAAAAAAAGTAAAAGGGAATATTATTTGAATGGGGAGAAATTACAATATGCTGCGGTGCAGAGGGACCTGGGGGTCCTTGCACATGAATCCCAAAAAGTTAGTTTGCAGGTGCAGCAGGTAATCAGGAAGGCGAATGGAATGTTGGCCTTCATTGCGAGAGGGATGGAGTACAAAAGCAGGGAGGTCCTTCTGCAACTGTATAGGGTATTGGTGAGGCCGCACCTGGAGTACTGCGTGCAGTTTTGGTCACCTTACTTAAGGAAGGATATACTAGCTTTGGAGGGGGTACAGAGACGATTCAATGGGTTAATTCCGGAGATGAGGGGGTTACCAAATGATGATAGATTGAGTAAACTGGGTCTTTACTCGTTGGAGTTCAGAAGGATGAGGGGTGATCTTTTCGAAACATTTAAAATAATGAAAGGGATAGACAAGATAGAGGCAGAGAGGTTGTTTCCACTGGTCGGGGAGACTAGAACGAGGGGGCACAGCCTCAAAATACGGGGGAGCCAATTTAAAACCGAGTTGAGAAGGAATTTCTTCTCCCAGAGGGTTGTGAATCTGTGGAATTCTCTGCCCAAGGAAGCAGTTGAGGCTAGCTCATTGAATGTATTCAAGTCACAGATAGATAGATTTTTAACCAATAAGGGAATTAAGGGTTATGGGGAGCGGGTGGGTAAGTGGAGCTGAGTCCACGGCCAGATCAGCAATGATCTTGTTGAATGGCGGAGCAGGCTCGAGGGGCTAGATGGCCTACTCCAGTTCCTAATTCTTATGTTCTTATGGAAGAAAGGACCGAGTATAGCGTAACCAAGTTTGCTGACGATACAAAGATGGGAGGAAAAGCAATGTGTGAGGAGGATACAAAAAATCTGCAAAAGGACATAGACAGGCTAAGTGAGTGGGCAAAAATTTGGCAGATGGAGTATAATGTTGGAAAGTGCAAGGTTATGCACTTCGGCAGAAAAAAAAATCAAAGAGCAAGTTATTATTTAAATGGAGAAAGATTGCAAAGTGCTGCAGTGCAGTGGGACCTGGGGGTACTTGTGCATGAAACTCAAAAGGATAGTATGCAGGTACAGCAAGTGATCACGAAGGCCAATGGAATCTTGGTCTTTATTGCAAAGGGGATGGAGTATAAAAGCAGGGAAGTCTTGCTAGAGCTATAGAAGGTATTGGTGAGACTATACCTGGAATACTGCCTGCAGTTTGGTTTCCATATTTACGAAAGGATATACTTGCTTGGGATGCAGTTCAGAGAAGGTTCACTAGGTTGATTCCAGAGATGAGGGGGTTGACATATGAGGAAAGGTTGAGTAGGTTGGGCCTCTACTCATTGGAATTCCGAAGAATGAGAGGTGACCTTATCGAAATGTATAAAATTATGAGGGGGCTTGACAAGGTGGATGCAGAGAGGATGTTTCCACTGATAAGGGAGACTAGATCTAGAGGGCATAATCTTAGAATAAGGGGCCACCCATTTAAAACTGAGATGAGGAGAAATTTCTTCTGAGGGTTGTGGATCTGTGGAATTCGCTGCCTCAGAGAGCTGTGGAAGCTGGGACATTGAATAAATTTAAAACAGAAACACACAGTTTTTTTTAAACAATAAGGGGATAAGGGGTTATGGGGAGCGGGCAGGGAGATAGAGCTGAGTCCATGATCGTTTTAAATGACGGAGCAGGTTCGAGGGTCTGTATGGCCATCTTAGACTGGGTGTTGTGTAATGAGAGAGGATTTATCGGCCTTCAATCCCATCAATTTCCCCAACACAATTTCCCGACTAATAAAGATTTCCCTCAGTTCCTCCTCCTTAATAGACCCTCTGACCACTTTTATATCCGGAAGGTTGTTTGTGTCCTCCTTAGTGAATACTGAACCAAAGTACTTGTTCAATTGGTCTGCCATTTCTTTGTTCCCCGTTATGACTTCCCCTGATTCTGACTGCAGGGGACCTACGTTTGTCTTTACTAACCTTTTTCTCTTTACATATCTATAGAAACTTTTGCAATCCGCCTTAATGTTCCCTGCAAGCTTCTTCTCGTACTCCATTTTCCCTGCCCTAATCAAACCCTTTGTCCTCCTCTGCTGAGTTCTAAATTTCTCCCAGTCCCCAGGTTCGCTGCTATTTCTGGCCAATTTGTATGCCATTTCCTTGGGGAAATTGATGGGATTGAAGGCCGATAAATCACCAGGGCCTGATGGACTGCATCCCAGAGTACTTAAGGAGGTGGCCTTGGAAATAGCGGATGCATTGACAGTCATTTTCCAACATTCCATTGACTCTGGATCAGTTCCTATCGAGTGGAGGGTAGCCAATGTAACCCCACTTTTTAAAAAAGGAGGGAGAGAGAAAGCAGGGAATTATAGACCAGTCAGCCTGACCTCAGTAGTGGGTAAAATGATGGAATCAATTATTAAGGATGTCATAGCAGCGCATTTGGAAAATGGTGACATGATAGGTCCAAGTCAGCATGGATTTGTGAAAGGGAGATCATGCTTGACAAATCTTCTGGAATTTTTTGAGGATGTTTCCAATAAAGTGGACAAAGGAGTACCAGTTGATGTGGTATATTTGGACTTTCAGAAGGCTTTCGACAAGGTCCCACACAGGAGATTAATGTGCAAAGTTAAAGCACATGGGATTGGGGGTAGTGTGCTGACATGGATTGAGAACTGGTTGTCAGACAGGAAGCAAAGAGTAGGAGTAAATGGGTACTTTTCAGAATGGCAGGCAGTGACTAGTGGGGTACCGCAGGGTTCTGTGCTGGGGCCCCAGCTGTTTACATTGTACATTAATGATTTAGACGAGGGGATTAAATGTAGTATCTCCAAATTTGCGGATGACACTAAGTTGGGTGGCAGTGTGAGCTGCGAGGAGGATGCTATGAGGCTACAGAGTGACTTGGATAGGTTAGGTGAGTGGGCAAATGCGTGGCAGATGAAGTATAATGTGGATAAATGTGAGGTTATCCACTTTGGTGGTAAAAACAGAGAGACAGACTATTATCTGAATGGTGACAGATTAGGAAAAGGGAAGGTGCAACGAGACCTGGGTGTCATGGTACATCAGTCATTGAAGGTTGGCATGCAGGTACAGCAGGCGGTTAAGAAAGCAAATGGCATGTTGGCCTTCATAGCGAGGGGATTTGAGTACAGGGGCAGGGAGGTGTTCCTACAGTTGTACAGGGCCTTGGTGAGGCCACACCTGGAGTATTGTGTACAGTTTTGGTCTCCTAACTTGAGGAAGGACATTCTTGCTATTGAGGGAGTGCAGCGAAGATTCACCAGACTGATTCCCGGGATGGTGGGACTGACCTATCAGGAAAGACTGGATCAACTGGGCTTGTATTCACTGGAGTTCAGAAGAGTGAGAGGAGACCTCATAGAAATGTTTAAAATTCTGACGGGTTTGGACAGGTTGGATGCAGGAAGAATGTTCCCAATGTTGGGGAAGTCCAGAACCAGGGGTCACAGTCTAAGGATAAGGGGTAAGCCATTTAGGACCGAGATAAGGAGGGGCTTCTTCACCCAGAGAGTGGTGAACCTGTGGAATTCTCTACCACAGGAAGTAGTTGAGGCCAATTCACTAAATATATCCAAAAGGGAGTTAGATGAAGTCCTTACTACTCGGGGGATCAAGGGGTATGGCGTGAAAGCAGGAAGTGGGTACTGAAGTTTCATGTTCAGCCATGAACTCATTGAATGGCGGTGCAGGCTAGAAGGGCTGAATGGCCTGCTCCTGCACCTATTTTCTATGTTTCTATTCCTGTTCCTATTTCTTATGTTCTTATATAGTTTAAGGTTTTATGCATTTTTAAGACCTAGAGGCAGCATTTGACCAAGTGTGGTATCAAGGAGCCCTAGGAAAATTGAAGTCAATGTAAATCGGCGAGAATAATCTCTACTGGCTTGAGTCATACCTAGCAGAAAGGAAGATGGTTGTGGTTGCTGGAGGTCAACCCTCTCAGCCCCAGGGCATCGCAGCAGGAGTTCCCCATGGCAGTGTCCTTTGCCCAACCATCTTCAGCTGCTTCATCGTAGGGTCAGAAGTGGGGATGTTCGCTGGTGATTGCACAGTGTTCAGCTCCATTCGCAACTCCTCAGATGATGAAGTAGTCCATGCCCGCATACAGCGAGACTTGGACGACATTCAGGCTTAGGCTGATAAGTGGCAAGTACCAGTCTTGTATAGCACGAATATCACCAACAAACAAGAGTCTAACCAACTTCCCTTGACATTCAGTGGCATTACCATTGCCGAATTCCCCAACCATCAACATCCTGGGGGTCACCATTAACCATAAACTTAACTGAACCAGCCACATAAATAATGTGGCCACAAGAGCAGGTCAGAGACTGGGTATTCTGTGGTGAGTGTCTCACCTCCTACCTCTCCAAAGCCTTTCCACCATCTACAAGGCAAAAGTCAGGAGTGTGATGGAATATTCTCCACTTGTCTGGATATGTACAGCTCCAACAACTCTCAAGAAGCTCGACAACATCCAGGACAAAGCCGCCCACTTGATTGGCACCCCATCCACCACCTTAAACATTCACACCCTTCACCACCGGTGCACCTTGGCTGCAGTGTATAACATCTACAAGATGCACTGCAGCAACTCACCAAGACTTCTTCGGCAGCACGTCCCAACCCCGCGATCGCTACCACCTAGAAGGATAAGGGCAGCAGGCTGATGGGAACACCATCACCTCCAAGTTGCACACCATGCTGACTTGGAAATATATTGTTGTTCATTATTGCTGGGTCAAAATCTTCAAACTCCCTCCCTAACAGTACTGTGGGAATACGTTCACCCCAAGGTCTGCAACAGTTCAAGAAGGCGGCTCACCACCACCTTCACAAAGGCAGTTAAGGATGGGCAATAAATGCTGGCCTTGCCAGCGATGCCCAAATCCCTGGATCGAATATTTAAAAGAAAAATGTCCCCTCTCATCTGTTCAATTAAAAACAAGTTCAGTTCTGTGAGTGTTTTCTCATATCTTAAGAAAAAGGAAAGAAAGACTTGCATTAATATGGTGCCTTTCACGACCTAATGGACAACCCAAATTGCTTTACAACCAATGAAGTTCTTTTAGAAGTGTCGTCACTGATGTAATATAGGAAACATGGTAGCCAATTTGCGCACAGCAAGGTCTCACAAACAGTAATGTGATAATGTCCCGATAAACTGTTTTAGTGATGTTGGTTGAGGGATAAATATTGGCTAGGTTACCAGGGAGAACTCTCCTGTTCTTCAGAATAGTACTATGGGATCTTTTATGTCCGCCTGAGAGGCCAAATGGAGCCTTGGTTTAACATCTCATCTGAAACACGCACCTTTGAAGGTGCGGCATTCCCTCAGTGCTGCATTGGAGTGTGAGTTTAGATGTTGTGCTCAAGTCTCTGGACTTGAACACAAATCTTCTGATTCAGGCAAGAGTGTACCACTGAGCCACAAGAGTTCAAAAGTCCCAGAATAATGCTCGCCACTCTCTCTTGTATACATGTGTGCATGCCAAAATAAGTGATTTAAGCTCTCCTCATACAATGTTGATGCAATGCAATATTGACTGTGTACATTATCAAATTGTTGGGTGCAATAAACCACACCAATAAAATATTCATTCAAATTTTTAGGTGTTAATTTCACAGTTAACTCATTTTGTCCAAATAATTCAACCAAGTAAAGGTTTATTCATTCGATATAATTGACTGCACGCAAGATATTGCATCTAATCGTATTTTTACTTTGCAGACCTTCTGTGACATATGCTGTTTTATATGATCCAACATAATATCAGAACTGCTGATTTATGGTAATTGAATGTGAAACTGTGTTTTGATGATGCAGTATTACGTTAATGTTAGTAATACTTTTCGACTCAAATTACATGCCATCCATATTTTCATTCAGTCGACTTGATGATTGATTAGCTATATATTTAATTTTATGTCGTACTTTTTTTTTTAAAGACTTGGATACATAGAAAGATGTTAGGAAGATGTTGCCTGTAGGTAGGAGGTGTATCACAGCTGGGGAGGGCAGGAGAATCATGTGATTTGATATTTGAGAGCATGGTCCTGGATTCTGGGAGAATGGGAATGGTAGGGGGTGCAGAGCGATGTTGGGGTTCGGGAGCATTAGAGAAAGGTCCTTTAGTATGGAAAGTGATAGGAAAGGTTCTGGAGTCTGAACGGTGGAAGTGTGGATATGATGGGATGTGTGTGCCGGGGATGGCAGGAGCACTGGGACAGAGGCTGCTATGTGTTGGAGGAGTTAGAAAACTGAATTTAAACTAAAAAAAACATTATGGACAAAATATTTACTTATTTTTGTCACTGAGTTACTTTAAAGAAGTGGCTTGGGTCAGTGGTCGCACTCATGCCACAGGGTCAGAAGGCCATGGGTTCAAGTTCTATGCCAGAGACTTGAGCACGTAGGCTGACACTTGAGTGCAGCCTATCGGAGATACTGTCTTTTGGATGAGACATTAAACTGAGACCGTCTGCTCTCTCAGATGGATGTAAACGATCCCATGGCACTATTGCAAAAAGAGCAAGGGGGTTCCTCCGGCATCCTGACTGATATTTATCTCTCAACCAACATGACTAAAAAACAGATTATCTGGTCATTTATCTCATTGTGGGATCTTGTGCACAAGATTAGCTGCTGCTTTTCACTACGTACTACACTTCAAAAGTACTTAATTGGCTATTGAGCGCTTTGGGGTTTCATGAGGTCAGAAAGGTGCTATATGAATGCAAGTTCTTTCTTTTCTCCCCCCCCCCCCCCCCTTTTCTTCTGTGTAGTACCTGCAGAGTAGTCTGTATTGTCTGCAGATAATTTGCTGTTTTTTTGGGAATGTTATGTCTCTGGCATCACAGGAAGAAATGCTGAGATCCATATATTTAACATGTTTTTTCATTTAAGACATTTTACTAAATTATCAAAGGATATTATTCTGAATATAAATAGTAAAACAGGAGTGTTCTGTGTTGCAGCTTGAAACCGCTGCTTTGTTCTTCAGCGCAGCGAAACATTGGGAGGAAGGGATGTAACGGATCTTCTGTTCAGCTACTCATAAACACTAGCTTGTCACTTCATAATTATTCCTAACTAAGTTTTCCTCTCAATAGACTTGAATAGTTTCCAGGATGAGGATGCTGGAAGTTGGTGTGTGTCAGCAAATAAAAATTATCCCCAATTTTTAACTTCTACTAAAGGCCATGGCCCCTGCTCGAGTCACGTTCCACAAGTAGCAGCAGCTTTCTGAGACCAAGGGGCTATTCTCCATGGATGAGCCTGGATAGCGAATGTCAGCATGCTAATTGACTATCGGGAAGGCTATGGTGGGGTGCATCGTTGCTGAGCCTGATCCTGATAGTCGGTTTTTGACCTTTCTAGCAGAGTTCATTAAATAGAAATTTAGAGCTGAAGCCATGCCAGAGTTTAAGGTATCCCAGGGACACCAAATGCAGATGTAATGTTTCTCCTGTCAATCTGTCAGAGATTAACTAACAGCATAGACCAAGGATCAAATGTGGATCCTTCCTGGTCTGTGTGGCTTGGTAACATATCACATAATGCATTTCATGTTTAGATATATTGGCCATAAAGATTAAATGTTCACTACAACTACTAATCCCTCCCTCTTCCTGTTGTATTGTGTAACATTATTACAGGAAATTTCCCACGGAGGAGAATTAAAATACAGTTTGGTGGTGATATATATACTTCTACAGCTAGAGGTTGCATCAATTCTGGAAACATTTTTATTTCAGCCAAGCAGTTCTGAGACAAGCACAGCATATGTAGGAAATATGATCCAGTATATTTTGGGAGGGAGAATAAGGAGAGGAAATATACAGTAAAATGGTAAAACTCTAAACATAGAAACATAGAAAATAGGTGCAGGAGAAGGCCATTCGGCCTCTCGAGCCCGCACCGCCATTCAATAAGATCATGGCTGATCATTCCCTCAGTATCCCTTTCCTACTTTCTCTCCGTACCCCTTGATCCCCTTAGATATGGCCCTTACGGCTAACTCCCTCTTGAATATATCCAATGAACTAGCATCAACAACTCTCTGCGGCAGGCAATTCCATAGATTAATAACTCTCTGAGTGAAGAAGTTTCTCCTCATCTCAGTCCTAAATGGCCTACCCCTTATCCTAAGACTATGTCCCCTGGTTCTGGACTTCCCTAACATCGGGAACATTCTTCCCGCATCTAACCTGTCCAGTCCAGTCAGATACTTATACGTTTCTATGAGATCCCCTCTCATCCTTCTAAACTCCAGTGAATAGAGGCTCAGTTGACCCAGTCTCTCCTCAGATGACAGTCCAGCCATCCCTGGAATCAGTCTGGTGAACCTTCGCCGAACTTCCTTAATAGCAAGAACGTCCTTCCTCAGATTAGGAGACCAAAACTGAACACAATATTCCAGGTGAGGCCTCACTAAGGCCGAGTACAACTGCAGCAAGACCTCCCTGCTCCTATATTCAAATCCCCTATCTATGAAGGCCGACATACCATTTGTCGCCTTCATTGCTGCCTGCTTTCCCACTTTCAATGACTAATGAACCATGGCACCCAGGTCTCGTTGCACCTCCCCTTTTCCCAATCTGCCGCCATTCAGATAATCTGCCTTCATGTTTTTGCCCCCAAAATGGATAACCTCACATTTACCCACATTATACTGCATCTGCCATGTATTTGCCCACTCACCTAACCTGTCCAAGTCACCCTGCAGCCTTTTAGCGTCCTCACAGCTCACACCGTCACCCAATTTAGTGTCATCTGCAAACTTGGAGGTATTACACTCAATTCCTTCATCTAAATTGTTAATATATATTGTAAAGAGCTGGGGTCCCAGCACTGAGCCCTGCAGCACTCCACTAGTCACTGCCTGCCATTCTGAAAAGGACCCGTTTATCCCGACTCTCTGCTTTCTGTCTGCCAACCAGTTCTCTATCCACGTCAGTACATTACCCCTAGTACTATGTGCTTTGATTTTGCACACCAATCTCTTGTGCGGGACCTTGTCAAAAGCCTTTTGAAAGTCCAAATACAGCACATCCACTGGTTCTCCCTTGTCCACTCTGCTAGTTACATCCTCAATAAAATTCCAGAAGATTTGTCAAGCATGATTTCCCTTTCATAAATCCATGCTGACTTGGTCCAATCCTGTCACTGCTTTCCAAAGGAGCAGAGTGACTTTGGACTTGGATACAAAAGCTTTAAAAGTTAAAATTGAAAGACATATTCAAAAAAGAAAATCATATTGGATGCTGTATTTTATACAAAGGTGTACAAGAGTTGAAAATCAGAGATAATGCTGAACACATTGTTGATTAGGCCACAGTTAGAAAATTGGATGCCTTATTTTAGAAAGGATAACAAGGACATGACAATTGTTATGTATGTAAACCTGTAATTACCATGTCTAACCACCACAGGGCTTATCCCCTGGAGTCCCAAGGGATCCCACAATCCCTTGGGAGCACCTGTATATAAGGAGGCCTCACAGGCTGGAGAGACACTCGGGAGACCTGTAATAAAGGACTACGGTCACACATTACTTTGAGCTTGCAGTATCTAGTCTGACTCCTTATCCAAGACATAACAACTGGCGACAAGATACAGATGACGAACTCCAATGTAACAATGCAGAGAACTGGACATCCTGGAGAAATTTTGGGAGGGAGATGATTTGGAGTGACTCGACCAATACTTCGTGGCTAATGAGCTGGAAGGAGAAGGGAATGCTGCCAAACGAAGGGCGATCCTCCTCACCATTTGCGGGGCACCAATGTATGGCCTTATGAAAAACCTGCTCGCTCCAGCAAAACCCACAGTCATAGGATGAGTTGTGCACACTGGTCCGGGAGCATCTAAACCCAAAGGAAAGCGTAATGATGGCGGGGTATCGGGTATCGGTTCTACACGTACAAGAGGCCTGAAGGCCAGGAAGTGGCGAATTTGAAGAACACTTGAAGCATATGCTCAGGGACTTCTTTGTACTTGGCATTGGCCATGAAGTAATACTTCACAAACTTTTGACTGTAAAGACCCCAGCCTTGAGTAAAGCCATAGCGATAGCCCAGGCGTTTATCTTCACCAGTGACAATACCAAACAAATTTACCAGCACACTAGTGCTGCTGCAAGTACTGTGAACAAAGTAATGTTGTTTTCGAATCGAAATGTACATGGCAGGATTACACGCCTGCAGCTGCACGTCCGCAGATGACTCGGAGTCCATCATCGAGTGGTGAATACAAGGCAATTAACACCTTGTTGGCGATGCGGGGGTGATCATCGATTCCATTCATGCCGCTTCAAAGGATACGATTGTAAGGGCTGTGGAACAATGGGACACCTCCAACGTATGTGCAGACGAGCTGCAAACCCTGTTGTTCTGCAAACCACCATGTTGCAGAGGAGGACCGATCCACAGTGGATCATGACAAACCAGAGCCTCAGACCGAGGAGGCAGAGGTATATGGGTTGCACACATTTACCACAAAGTGGCCCCCGATAATGCTGAAGGTTGAATTAAATGGACTCCCGGTGTCCATGGAGCTGGACACTGGTGCAAGCCAGTCCATAATGAATAAAAAGACTTTCGATAAGTTGTGGTGCAACAAGGCTTCAAGGCCAGTCCTGACTCCCATTCGTACCAAACTTAGAACGTACACAAAGGAACAGATTTCCGTAATTGGCAGTGCTACCGTAAAGGTCTGCTACAATGGAGCAGCGCACGATTTACCACTCTGGGTGGTACCAGGCAATGGCCCCACGCTGTTCAGGAGCTGGCTGGGAAAGATACGCTGGAACTGGGACGACGTCTGAGTGCTTTCGTCCGTCGACGACACCTCATGAGCCCAGGTCCTAAGCAAGTTCCCCAGGCATCAGGAAGTTCCAAAGAGCAAAAGTGCAGATCCATTTGATTCCGGGGGCACGGCCCATCCATCACAAGGCGAGAGCGTTACCTTTATATGATGAGAGAGAGGGTGGAGATTGAGCTGGACAGGCTGCAATGAGAGGGCATCATTTCACCGATCGAATTCAATGAGTGGGCCAGTCCGATTGTTCCAGTCCTCAAGGGAGACGGCACCGTCAGAATCTGTGGTGATTACAAAGTAACTATCAAACGTTTCTCAGTGCAGGATCAATACCCGCTACCAAAGGAAGTCGATCTATTTGCGACGCTGGCGGGAGGGAAACCATTCACTAAGTTGGACTTGACCTTGGCCTACATGACGCAGGAGCTGGAGGAATCTTCGAAAGGCCTCATCTGCATCAATACGCACAAAGGTCTTTTCATTTACAATAGATGCCCGTTTGGGATTCGGCCGCGGCGATATTCCAGAGGAACATGGAAAGCTTTCTGAAGTTGGTCCCGCGCACCATGGTCTTCCAGGATGACATCTTGGTTACAGGTCGGGACACCGTCGAGCACCTGCAGAACCTGGAGGAGGTTCTTAGTCAGCTTAATCGTGTGGGGCTCAGGCTAAAATGCTCGAAGTGCTTTTCCTGGTGCCTAAAGTGGAGTTCCTGGGGAGAAGAATCGGGGCGAATGGCATCAGGCCCACCGATTCGAAGACTGAGACAATCAAAAACGCACCAAGACCACAGAACGTGACCGAGCTACGGTCGTTTCTAGGACTCCTGAACTACTTTGGTAACTTCTTACCAAGTCTTAGCACATTGGTAGAACCCCTGCACTTTTTACTGTGTAAAGGGAATGAATGGTGTGGGGTAAAAGCCAAGAAAATGCCTTTGAGAAAGCTAGGAAGCTGTTATGTTCAAACAAATTGCTTGTGTTGTACGATCCATGTAAACGTTTGGTACTAGCATATGATGCGTCGTTGTACGGGATCGGGTGTGTATTGCAACAAGCTAATGAAGTTGGGAAATTGCAACCAGTTGCTTATGCATCCAGAAGTCTGTCTAAGGCCGAGAGGGCTTACAGTATGATCGAAAAAGAAGCGTTAGCATGTGTTTACGGGGTAAAGAAAATACATCAATATCTGTTCGGGCTCAAATTTGAATTGGAAACCGACCATAAGCTGCTTATATCCCTCTTTTTTGAAAATAAGGGGATAAATATGAATGCATCAGCCCGCATTCAGAGATAGGTGCTCACGTTGTCCGCATACAACTATGCCATCCGCCACAGGCCAGGCACAGAAAGCTCACCTGCAGGAAACACTTGGACCAAAACCAAACTCTGATTTATGGACCATCCAGAACAACTCGCAATAGACTTTACCTTTTTTGATCCTCCAACACACACACACACACAAGTGGCAACCGATCCAGCGGTTGACCACGAAGCAGAACCCATCAACCGCAGCAGCCTAGCAGGACTCACCACCCCCAGCAGTCCAGCAAGGCCAGCTGCGCAGCTGCCCAGCGAAGGCCCAACAAACGACTCACCAACACCAGCATTTGCACCGAGACGATCAACCAGGGAAAGGAAGGCCCCAGATCGACTCATAATGTAAATAAGTTACACTATTGACTTTGGGGGGGGGGTGGGAGAGAGAGTTATGATGTATATAAACCTATAATTACCATATCTAACCACCAGAGGGCTTATCCCCTGGACTCCCAAGGGATTCCACAGGCTGGAGAGGCATCTGAGATCTGTAATAAAGGACTACGGTCACACTTACTTTGAACTTGCAATATCTAGTCTGACTCTTTATCCAAGACATAACAACAATGATGCAAAAGAGATTTATTGAAATGATGTCAGGAATGAGAAGCTTTAGTTATGAGGAGGCACTGAAGAAACAAGCTATTTTCAATAGAACAGATAAGATTTAAAGGAGATCTGATACAAAATTGTGAAGGGTAATGAGGTAAATCAAAAATGATTTCTAATTGTCAGTGAATTGGTAACTAAAGAACATAAATTTAAGATGACCAAAAAATGAAGGGCAAGGTCAGGAGAATTTTTTAATAGAGAATGCTAAACCTTTATATAACACTGGTTAGGCCTCAGCTAGAGTGTTGTGTTCAGTTCTAGGCACCAGAGTTTAGGAAGGTCTTGACGAGGGTGTAGAAGAGATTTACTAGAATGGTACTAGGGATGAGGGACTTCAGTTATGTGGAGAGACTAGAGAAGCTGGGGTTGTTCTCCTTAGAGCAGAGAAGCTTAAGAGGAGATTTGATAGAGATGTTTAAAACCATGAATGATTTTGATAGAGTAAATAAGGAGAAGCTGTTTCCAGTGGCAGAAGGATCAGTAACCAGAAGATACAGATTTATGGCTAAAGAAGCAGAGATAACATGAGAAAATATTATTTTACACAGCGAGTTGTTGTGATTTGGAATGCACTGCTTGATGGAAGCAGATTCAATACTAATATTTAAAAGAGAATTCGATGAATACTTGAAGGGAAAAACTTGCAAGGTGATGGGGAAAAGCAGGGAAGTGGGATTAATTGGATAGCTCTACCAAAGAGCCGGCACAGGCACAATGGGCCAATTGGCCCACTTCAGTTCTGGATCATTATATGAAGGTTGTTTCAGATCTCCTAGACTTCTTTTTATACACTGCCAGCCATGTTCTTAAAGTAATGGGACTAAGGGACAGTTGTTTGAGTGCTGGCACAGGCACAATGGGCCAACTAGGTTCTATGGCTGTGAAATGTTATGATTCTAGGAAAATACAAAGTAAACCTCCCTGAGCTCTACCGATATCCAACTTTTTGAAGAAAATTCCCAAGAATAATAGTGTGATACTATTTTTTATTTTTTAAAAAAAATTACATTTTCTAAACCAACCTTATGCCTTTCTTGGCAATGCCAATTTAGTGTCCGATTGTGGCAGTTTTGTCTTTTTGGGCTCCGACCCATTGGGAACTGGTTTGAGACTGTAAACTTACTTATTTTAGGATAACTTCTAAACAAAGAGAAATTTTCTTCCTGTTGGTCTGCGCTTGATTCAAATGCAGGTCCTGGGGAAGAAGGGACACAGTGGAGTAAAATTTGCAAGGCTTCACTGCCAGTTTAGAGATCAGGCTGACTCTGTAACCTATGCTTCATAAGCAGCCTTGACTTGCAAACTGTACTCGTCGTGCATACCCAATTTCCTGAAATAATTTCCCAAATCTTTGTCACCCCTCTTTTGATGGGAGAATTTGTGTGACTATGTCCTCTTCTGTACATGAAAATATGATTTCTGAATAAACCTATTAAAACTTAAAAGTCCTACTGTTGTTTGTCTCTGTTGTAAAAACAAAACAAAAACAGTTGCTACAGAAGTCCCACTGTTGCCTTCTGAAAGCAATTAGGAATGGGCAGTATATGTAGCCTTGCCAGCATTGTCCGTAATGATTGATTAAATAAATAAAAGCTGGTGTCAACTAAGATGAGCAGTAAAAGTAAATTGGAAGAGAAATTAAATCAATTTGATTTGCTATTCAAGGTGAATCGGTTATCTCTGGAAATAGATAAATAACTACTCTACAATAAATAAATAAAAACAGGTAGCGTTTCGGGATTGCAAAATGTGAATTAGTGGATGGAGACTATCCCGGGTGACCACACCTGTGGAAAATATCTATGTCTTGAATCACGAGCGCAAAGTCGTTGAGCTGGAGCGTGGGTTAAATTTGCTCTGATACATGAGAGAGGGAGGAATATCTGTATAGTTTACTCCAGAACACAGTCATGCCATCTGGAGAGATACAGGTCCAGGAAGAGGAGAATGCGACTGATGCTAAGAGAAACCTATTGGAGGCAAAGAAGGAGGAACCACAGAATTTGATCCTGTCCAACGGGCATGATGTACTTGCAACTTGTGGAGATTAGGAAGAAGGCTGCGGGGTAGATGGCCAGAATACCAACCAAGGCACCATGGAGCAGGAGGAAAGTCAAGGGCAGGGGATGGGGGGGGGCGGGTGCGGATGGCAGCAGAATAGAAAGGTTGTAGCTTTTGGGAATTCGATAATTGGGTGAGCAAGCAATTAGGATTGCAAGCGGGCTTGCAATGTAAGAGTAAGGAAATCTTGCTGCAATTATACAGGGTTTTGGTGAGACCACACCTGAAATACTGTGTACAGTTTTGGTCTCCTTAACTAAGGAAGGATAAGCTTGCCTTTTAGAGGGGGTGCAATGAAGGTTCACTGGATTGGTTCCTGGGATGTCCTGTGAGGAGAGATTGAGTGAAGTAGGCCTATATTCTCTGGAGTTTAGAAGAAGAGGTGATCTCATTGAAACATAACATTTTTAGAGGGCTTGACTGTGTAGATGCTCAGAGGCTGTTTCCTCTGACCGGAGAGTCTCGAACTGGGAGTGATAGTCTCGGGATAAAGGGTCGTCCATGTTAAGATTGAGATGAGGAGAAATGTCTTCACTCAGGGTTGTGAATGTTGAGATGCTCAATCAATGTTTCCATTTTCCTTTCTTCCTGACTGCCACAGCTGAAAATCTCACTCTTCCTTTCTTGGTCTCAAAACGTTTGCTTCTCTTCATCTGTTTCAAATTGATCAAGTTGGCTTCCATTTCACTTTCTGATCAGCCTGCCTTACTGCCCTGAGTGGCCTCCACTGTTGTTTTGCCATCATTTAGTCATCCTCCTTGGTCAGTATGCCTGTCTGAGCTCTGCCAAGCTATCCCAGTGTACTTTGGCTTGCTTACTGTGGAATTCTCAGCTGCGTCTGCCTCTTTCCAGCAGGTTTCCAAGTCCCAACTAATTCCCTATCATGACTCTTGGCAGATAGTTGGAAGTGTCCTGGATTATTCCTCATGTAGCACAGATGTTGTCCCAGAAAATACATTTTGAGTTATTGAAATGCTGTATTTCACATTAAATATGTGGGAGTAAAGTTTTCCAAATCACATAACTAGAGCCTTTTTTTTTTACTTTGTGACTCATTTTTTAATTCCTGCATGGCCTCACCTCACTTTTTACCCTTGACAACCTACAACTCTTCTCCCCCCATATTCTCTGTTCCTCTGTCTATCTCTGCCTCTTGTGCATCACCCTTGAGCATTAAAACTCTCAAATCGAGCATCCAACTGATTTGGATGCCCCTAACATCTACATCTCTGTAGCCCTGTCTGACAGATTATTCCAGATATCAATCAACCTTTGTATGAAGAAGTTTCTTTTGATCCCTGTTTAAAATCACTAGTTTATAATTATGGTCGCTGGTCCTTGTATTCTGCCTTATTTTAAATTAATATCCAGAATTTGCCTTTTCCAGATAATTTAATAATTTATACACTTCAGTCGCACCTTTCCATCCCTTAACCATCTTCTATCTCAGCTGTGATGATTGCACTTTAAAAATCTTTTCTGTAAATGTCATGCCTCTTAAACTTGAAACAGTCTTGTGGCTCTTTACAACCGTGGCAATAATTGTACATTCTCTTTGCAGTACGGTGACTAAAACTGTACACCATAATCCCAAGTGTGGTTTGATCAGTGCATATACAGCCTTGGCATAACCTCAGTACTGTTCTGGTTATATATCCATGCATTTTCAATTTTCTCTCCACATTGTTTAGGCATTGTCAAGTCAACAATTACTCACAGGTTATTTTCCAAGTCTCTCTTTGCCAGTTCTGTTCCATCTATTTTGCACTTCCATCTAACATTATTCCAGCACACATTGTGTTTCACATTAAGTTCAAATTACCATTTGCCTGCCAGTTTGTAGAAATTATCCAAGGCCTTCAAAAAGCCTTAACTGTGCCCAAGATTTTTGCTGTTCTCCCCATTTTGGCATTATTTGCAAATTTGATAATCTTGAAGTTAGTTTCAGAATCCAAGTCACTTATATGGATCAAGAAACAACATGCTTGGTGTTCGCATACTTTCACGTTCAGGAGTGTTCAAGAATGGAATTTGGAAATAAATTGCCTTACTACATTCTTGCAGGATAATATTTGCTGCAGCAGAACTTGGCATTCCAACTACTTTTTTTCAGGGGGAAGCTAAAGAGTTTGCTTCAGTGAGTGACTTAATTTTTTTTTTAAAGATAGTGTTTGGTTTCCAGTTTGAGCATTCCACATCTATTGGGGTAGCTCAAAGCTGATAATTAAAACTGCAGAATGGAGCATTCTATGTTTTAGGCACTGTAATTATCATTATTAAATGCTCCCTGGTTAGGTATAACATAGCCCATGCAAGCAAAGTCAAGTTTCCTTTATCGTTTTTTTAAAATTCTTTACAGCTATTGTGGAGGTCCTTCCCCCCCCCCTCCCGTCTCCGCCCCCCCCTTCCCCCCCCCCCCGCACTACAGGTTTCATCAACCCATGTCATTGCCATTCTTCAACCACACATCAGTGGCCCATTAACTGCTTTCTCTTCTCTGCCACCTATCACAGATGGCGAGGAGAGACTTCTCCAATATTTTTGCTCCAGAATTACATCAAACTGCTTTCCACCTGAGGCAAGAGACATTGAGTAAAATGGCGGCCCTGGATTTGAATTTGCAACTTGGTAACTCCTTCAAGCCAATTTCTCCGTGGTCATCAACATTCAAAGGGGAGAAATAAAACAAAAAGATAGTGGGGCTGAAATTGCGGTCGGAGGTTTCAGCGGGCAATTGCCTCAGACCTGAAACATTTCTATGAATTTACCTGGTGGTCTGGGAGGAGCGTGGGATCTCCGGTGGGGGAAGCCTTCTCTTCCCGCGCTACGAAGCGCGCTCCCATACTCCTGGTTCCCACGCAGAAGGTGCAGTCACGTGTGACTGCTCAGCCCATCAGGTACAATATTCCACAGCTTTCTCATTAATAGCAATGAGAACTCCAAATCTACGAGTTCTCATTGCTATTAATAAGAAATAAAAAACAAACACACTAAACACATAATAAAAAATAAAAAACACCTCACCTAATTAAAATTAAAGTTACTCAATATATTGGAGAAATTTTTTTTCCCACGTTTTTTAAAAAGTTTTAAAAATTATGGTTAAAAATAAATGTAACGTAGTGGGCAGGGTTTTTAACAATGTGCTTTTTAAATTTAATTTAATTATATTTTTGTATGTTTTTAAACTCTTACGCCTGTAAAAGTAGACTATCCGCCTGCTTTTATTAGGTGCAAGAATTTTGAGGACATTTTCTGGCAAGATATGGGTAAATCCCACAATCTTGTCCTTGCAAATATCCTCGCTCCCGATACATGGATAATCAGCCAAGCTCCAGCTTGACAGATCGGAAAAGCCGGTTTTCAGCGCATGCCCATTGTGTGCTGAAAACCTGCTTTTGCGATGCCTTCCCGAGTCCATACACATTCAGTACGGACTCTGGGAGGCTGGGATTTCCAGCCTAATTATTTGTAACCTCACATTGTTCAATGCGTTATCACACAAATGGATTATATTGTCTGGAGATGGTGTGATCTGATTTGTGTTGACACTAGTGAAGGGAATTTATAAGATAGATATGAAATAAATCTTTCCTGAAGTAGTAGACTTCAGAAACAGGGTACGTAATCTTGAAATTAGCAAGAAGCTGATTAAAGTTGACTTTCAAAATATTGCTTCACACAAGCAGTTGAGCGAATATATAATGTATTGCCCTAAAAGACCAAACGTATAGAATTGATTGAAGTGTCTCAAAGGGACATAGACTTTCTTGGGAGTAAGGGTGTTGAGATGAGTGAATGGCCCCATCCTAATCCTAAATAACATCTTAATGGAATGAAGTGCTATTAATTAAATTTCCCCAATCTTTTGAGTTCCCATTTTAAGCCTTATGATGGAATGTGCTTGATCTGTGCTTGGTGCCTCGCCACAGATCAGATGGCGCATTGGAGCATGGAAACTACCTCATGTTCTAGTTTGTAGGTTAATACAGGTAGTGGTGATGTTCTGTGTAACACCAGTAACAGTCTAATTAAAACATCATGGACAGATTTGAATTGAGAATTGATGGGTTGCTGTCTGTTAGATAGTTGAGGTAGTGTGTATTGTTAGGTTGGTGTGTAAATTTGATCAAGATAATTTGTTTTCGGCAATATCTTTAAAAGAGGAGGTCCAATCATAAATGTCCAATGGAGTGGAAGGATATGAGTTTTTGCAATTCCACAAGGAAAGGACTCGAATGGAGATCAACTTTTTTCACAATGAATGAATGAAAGATACTTTAACGGCCTTGACTGATGGAGCACTGTTTATACTGTCACAACCCACATTTTATTCCATTCCTTTCTCTCTCGGCAGCATTTAATCCTAGTAGCACCAGGCAATTTTAGGAAGAGTTACAGAAAAACACTGGATAGCTATGGTCTGGTTGCAGTCTTAAAGACTGTAGGGATCTGTATGGAATTTCGGTTGTGGAAGAGGAAAATTGCTGAAATCTATCAGCTCCAGGAGCAGTAGGAGATCTTATTTTCTTCTGTTCCAAGTGGTTGGCTTGAATGTCTTTTGACTTTAATATGCTTCTTCAACTGAAGTAAAATAGATTGGAGGAATATGCAAGATGCAACTTGTATCAAATACGTTCAAATACCATATCACTCAACTAGATAGCTAACTTTTTTGTTCTTGATCTGGTAAGATCTGCCCCATGCTAATCTCTAAGGAGGAGCACATGTCATGCATTGAATACATAGCGACATAATTTGGACATCCACTCAATAAGGGAAAATCTTTTGTATTAGAACTGCAACTACACAAAATAGAAATTTGAAGGAGAGGGGGCAAAATATGTGTTAATTTGATGAAGCTGGATAGTTTGTGTTCTGTAAACCAGAATTGTGGACTGAAAGACTATTTAGGTCAAGCTTGGGATTTGTTTTTTAAAAAAGGGGAAATTAGATGTAATGTGTTTTAACTCTCACTGTTCACACCTGAAAGAGAAGGCCTGCTAGACCTCCTGCCAACTGCTGCAATCAAATACTCCCCAATACAATGGTTGTGAGATGTTTATCGATTTTAACAAGACCAGCTAACAAATTCATAGAAACATAGAAAATAGGTGCAGGAGTAGGCCATTCGGCCCTTCGAGCCTGCACCACCATTCAATAAGTTCATGGCTGATCATTCACCTCAGTACCCCTTTCATGCTTTCTCGCCGTACCCCTTGATTCCTTTAGCCGTAAGGGCCATAGATATATCCAATGAACTGGCATCAGCAACTCTCTGCGGCAGGGAATTCCATAGGTTAACAACTCTGAGTGAAGAAGTTTCTCCTCATCTCAGTCCTAAATGGCTTACCCCTTATCCTTAGACGATGTCCCCTGGTTCTGGACTTCCCCAACATTCAGAACATTCTTCCTGCATCCAACCTGTCCAGTCCCATCAGAATTTTATATGTTTCTATGATATCCCTTCTCATTCTTCTAAACTCCAGTGAATACAGGCCCAGTCGATCCAGTCTCTCCTCATATGTCAGTCCTGCCATCCCGGGAATCAGTCTGGTGAACCTTCGCTGCACTCCCTCAATAGCAAGAACGTCCTTCCTCAGATTAGGAGACCAAAACTGAACATAATATTCCAGGTGAAGCCTCACCAAGGCCCTGTACAACTGCAGTAAAACCTCCCTGCTCCTATACTCATCCCCTAGCTATGAAGGCCAACATGCCATTTGCCTTCTTCACCGTCTGCTGTACCTGCATGCCAAATTTCAATGACTGATGTACCATGACACCCAGGCCTCGCTGCACCTCCCCTTTTCCTAATCTGTCACCATTCAGATAATATTCTGCCTTCATGTTTTTACCCCCAAAGTGGATAATCTCACATTTATCCACATTATACTGCATCTGCCACGCGTTTGCCCACTCACCTAACCTGTCCAAGTCACCTTGCAGCCTCATAGCGTCCTCCTCACAGCTCACACTGCCACCCAGCTTAGTGTCATCTGCAAACTTGGAGATATTACACTCAATTCCTTCATCCAAATCATTAATGTATATTGTAAATAGCTGGGGTCCCAGCACTGAGCCTTGCGGTACCCCACTAGTTACTGCCTGCCATTCTGAAAAGGACCCGTTTATCCCGACTCTCTGCTTCCTGTCTGCCAACCAGTTCTCTATCCACGTCAATACATTACCCCCAATACCATGTGCTTTAATTTTGCCCATCAATCTCTTGTGTGGGACCTTGTCAAAAGCCTTTTAAAAGTCCAAATACACCACATCCACTGGCTGTCCCCAACCTCACTACGACTGTTTGGTGGTCTGTGCACAACTTCCACGATCGTTTCCTGCCCTTTGGTATTCCGTAGCTCCACCCAAACCAAGTTTTGACAAAATCCACATTCCTTTATTATTTACAGACTGTGAGGAAACTGCTGAAGCTAACTCTCATTAGCATCTAAACTACCTATTGTCTCAGACTCTTGCCTTTAAAAAAAACCTGCATGAATATACTAAACTTTAAAACACAACATTTCATGCAATTTCTTTTCCCAATCCCTCCTGTGGAAAAATGATCAAAAGTACATGAAATGTGGCAATCAACTTTGTGGCTGTTCTGAAATTTCTCAAAGATTTGTTCCACAGATTGTGATGAGATGCAAGTCCTGCAGAAAGCTTTGATCATAGTTTCCATCATCAACAAGAGGAAATACATTTAGTCAGAACTAATGCAGGGGGAAAAAGAATCTCTTCAGAGATTAGTTCCAGGATTCAAGAAACATACTTGTGTTTCCCAAGGGAGAAAACTCTGATAAGCAGGAGGAAATCTTTGTCGTACATTTTTGGCACAATCTTTTCTGTATTCCGAACTTACTTTATTTTAAAGCAGATCTATTAGCTTTGACAAAATTCACATCACATATCAGTTAGTAATCCCCACCTCATTCTGCACCAGTATTTATTGCTTTCTTGGATCCAGATCGCGATAGTCTGTACGCCACATTCCCTTAGAGAAATGGTATACATCAAACAAGAATCCCATAAAATATATGACCCACAATTAATAATATATCTCCCACCTGGATCACTTGAACTTTTGTCCCGTCTCTTGTCTTTAATATATTTCTTGAACGAACGAGAATAAAAATGGAAGTAAAGTAGACTGGAGGAATATGCAAGCTGCAATTTATACGTTTATCCAAATAAGCTCAAATACCACCATCACGTGTAAAATGGCAGTGCTCAGCGCAGCCCATCTCCCCTTTAACTTCCGCCCTGGGAGCGGAGGTCGGCCCAGTTCACGACTTGCGAAGTTGGCGCTGACACCACTCGCGGCAGCCTTGCGAGGCTGGCCAATTTACACCGCAGGGCGGAAAGGGCTCACCGCACATGGCGATGACGTCATTGCCAGCTGCACAGCAGCCTGGGGCGCTACCAGCGGGGCACGTTGCTACCGTGTCAGCACCTCCACTAACTCCCGCACAATTGTGCAGGAGCCAGTAGCGTGCACCCGCCCTTCCCCCCCCTCCCCACCACCCCCCCCGACGCAGAACAGGGCAATAATGGCCCATAAAGCTTTTAAAATCACCGTACGTTGCTGTTGTCATTGACCATTGACTGTGCCCATTCTGTGAGTGGACTATGAAACATTCAGCATGTCAGGTGCCAGTTTGCATCCTCCATTCTCCCATAAGCCTGGTGCAATGGTTCCTTCATATCTGTCAACAATGTAAGGAAACTCGGTGCTTCCTGTGGAGCACCGGCCCACGCTATCACAGGTGCGCTTCCGCACACGCTGTGTCCCTGGGATCCATGGGCCATTAAGTTACCTTCTAGTCCAGAGTCAAACACCAAGTTCGCAAAGGAGGGTCATAAGAACATAAGAACATAAGAATTAGGAACAGGAGTAGGCCATCTAGCCCCTCGAGCCTGCTCCGCCATTCAACAAGATCATGGCTGATCTGGCCGTGGACTCAGCTCCACTTACCCGCCCGCTCCCCGTAATCCTTAATTCCCTTATTGGTTAAAAATCTATCTATCTGTGACTTGAATACATTCAATGAGCTAGCCTCAACTGCTTCTTTGGGGGGCAGTTGGGTCCCCATCAAATAAGTGCACATTCTATTCGGATGCCAGCAGCGTACTCCGTAGGTACGCTACCAACAGCAAAATCCAGGCCAATGTATCTGGTGATCCCATCTCCTGGGTTTTGTGAATGAGTTAGTCAAAAGAGTTTTCACAAGATAAATACAGATAAGGAAGGCCATTGGACCCATTTTAGCTTATTCATCCAGGAAGACACCCCCACTGTAGCATTGAATTGCTTATTATGGTTCCAGGATTCTTGCCTCCGCTACACAACCCAGAAGTCTATTCATATACTAATCACTGCTTGTGAATAAGAACTTTATGACATCAGTCCTAAATTTGTCTATTACTAGTTTGAACCTGTGCCCACTAATCCTACTCTCAGTTTAGTTTGAAGTAATGTTCCACATCTACCTTATCTATATTGATTACTATCTTGTATACCTCTATTAAAAAAGGCACCTCCCATTGGCCTTTGAAGGCTGAAAAGAAAGCTTTTTTTAAACCATTCCTCACACTTTGGTCCTCTAACATTCAGGATCACCCTTGAGGCCCTTCTGCGAACTGCATCCAGAGCTTGAATGTCTCCCTTGTGCCTCAGTGACCAGAATTGGGTGCAGTCGTCAAGCTATAGCCCGACTAGAGCACGGCACTTGAAACCTTTCTGGTTGACGCATCTTATGTGGGTACACATTCCAGATGAGAAAATAGAAATGTAGACCTATGGTGGCCAGGAATCTCAGCTATATTGGAGTCCTAGATTTTTGCAGAGGTACTGGATTGCACTTTTAAAATCAATTAGACAGCTCTACACACGCTAGTGTGAGATTCAATAGAATCATAGAATAGTCTGATCCCTGGACTCCCGCTGGGCCTCTATAGGCCTCACGAACTCCCGCTCCGCCTCCTCGACGCTTAAAGGTAGTACTCTCACGATTGCTACCAGTGCCACGTGCTAGTCAGAGTAGGAATCGCAGGATAGCTTAGATGAATACGTGGCTTCGGGAGTGGTGCAGAAGGGAGGGATTCAAATTCCTGGGACATTGGAACTGGTTCTGGGGGAGGTGGGACTAGTACAAACCGGACTGTCTGCACCTGGGCAAGACCGGAACCAATGTCCTCGGGGTAGTGTTTGCGAGTGCTGTTGGGGAGGGCTTAAACTAATATGGAAGGGGGATGGGAACCTATGCAGGGAGACATAGAGAAGTAAAATAGGGGCAGAAGCAAAAGATAGAAAGAAGAAAAGTAAAAGTGGAGGGCAGAGGCAAAAATCAAAAAGGGCCACATTGCAGCAAAATTCTAAAAAGGCAAAGTGTGTTAAAAAGACAAGCTTGAAGGCTCTGTGCCTCAATGCGAGGAATATTCGTAATAAGGTGAATGAATTAACTGCACAGGCAGCAGTTAATGAATATGATATAATTGGCAACACGGAGACATGGCTCCAGGGTGACCAAAGCTGGGAACTCAACATCCAGGGGTATTCAACATTCAGGAAGGATAGACAGAAAGGAAAAGGAGGTGGGGTAGCGTAGTTGGTTAAAGAGGAAATTAACGCATTAGTAAGGAAGGACTTTAGCTTGGATGATGTGGAATCTGTATGGGTAGAGTTTAGGAATACCAAAGGGCAGAAAACGCTAGTGTGAGTTGTGTACAGACCACCAAACAGTAGTAGTAAGGTTGAGGACAGCATCAAACAAGAAATTAGGGATACGTGCAATAAAGGTACAGCAGTTATCATAGGCGACTTTAATCTACATATCGATTGGGCTAACCAAACTGGTAACAATACGATGGAGGAGGATTTCCTGGCGTATATTAGCGATGGTTTTCCAGACCAATATGTCGAGGAACCAACTAGAGGGCTGGCCATCCTAGACTGGGCGTTGTGTAATGAGAAAGGACTCATTAGTAATCTTGTTGTGCGAGGCCCCTTGGGGAAAGAGTGACCATAATATGGTAGAATTCTTTATTAAGATGGAGAGTGACACAGTTAATTCAGAGACTAGAGTCCTGAACTTAAGGAAAGGTAACTTCGATGGTATGAGATGTGAATTGGCTAGAATAGACTGGCAAGTGATACTTAGAGGATTGACGGTGGAAAGGCAATGGCAAACATTTAAAGATCACATGGATGAACATCAACAATTGTACATCTCTGTCTGGAGTAAAAATAAAACGGGGAAGGTGGCTCAACCGTGGCTAACAAGGGAAATTAAGGATAGTGTCAAATCCAAGGAAGAGGCATATAAATTGGCCAGAAAAAGCAGCAAACCTGAGGACTGGGAGAAATTTAGAATTCAGCAGAGGAGGACAAAGGGTTTAATTAGGAGAGGGAAAATAGAGTATGAGAGGAAGCTTGCCGGGAACATAAAAACTGACTGCAAAAGCTTTGATAGATATGTGAAGAGAAAAAGATTAGTGAAGACAAATGTAGATCCCTTGCAGTCAGATTCAGGTGAATTTATAACCGGAACAAGGAAATGGCAGACCAGTTGAACAAATACTTTGGTTCTGTCTTCACGAAGGAAGACACAAATAACCTTCCAGAAGTACTAGGGGACCAAGGGTCTAGTGAGAAGGAGGAACTGAAGGATATCCTTATTAGGCGGGAAATTGTGTTGGGGAAATTGATGGGATTGAAGGCGGATAAATCCCTGGGGCCTGATAGTCTGCATCCCAGAGTACTTAAGGAATTGGCCCTAGAAATAGTGGATGCATTGGTGATCATTTTCCAACAGTCTATCGACTCTGGATCAGTTCCTGTGGACTGGAGGGTAGCTAATGTAACATCGCTTTTAAAAAAAGGAGAGAGAGAAAACGGATAATTATAGACCGGTTAGCCCGACATCAGTAGTGGGGAAAAATGTTGGAATCAATTATTAAAGATGAAATAACAGCGCATTTGGAAAGCAGTGATAGAATCGGCCCAAGTCAACATGGATTTATGAAAGAAAAATCATGCTGGACAAATCTTCTTGAATTTTTTGAGTATGTAACTAGTAGAGTGGACAAGGGAGAAACAGTGGATGTGGTGTATTTGGACTTTCAAAAGGCTTTTGACAAGGTTCCACACAAGAGATTGGTGTACAAAATTAAAGGTATTGGGGGTAATGTACTGACGTGGATAGAGAACTGGTTGGCAGACAGGAAGCAGAGAGCCGGGATAAATGGGTCCTTTTCAGAATAGCAGGCAGGCAGTGACTAGTGGGGTACCGCAGGGCTCAGTGCTGGGTCTTTACAATATACATTAATAATTTAGATGAAGGAATTGAGTGTAATATCTCCAAGTTTGCAGATGACACTAAACTGGGTGGCGGTGTGAGCTGTGAGGAGGACGCTAAGAGGCTGCAGGGTGACTTGGACAGGTTAGGTGAGTGGGCAAATACATGGCAGATGCAGTACAATGTGGATAAATGTGAGGTTATCCACTTTGGGGGCAAAAACACAAAGACAGAATATTATCTGAATGGCGGCAGATTAGGAAAAGGGGAGGTGCAACGAGACCTGGGTGTCATGGTACATCAGTCATTGAAAGTTGGCATGCAGGTACAGCAGGCGGTGAAGAAGGCAAATGGCATGTTGGCCTTCATAGCTAGGGGTTTTGAGTATAGGAGCAGGGAGGTCTTACTGCAGAATGGCGCAGCCCCGCGAGCCACGCCTGATTTCCATGCTCAAAACCCCGCCTAACACTTAACTCGGTATTCTCCCAGCTGCTGGAACGTTCCAGGCCCTCGGCGCAGCGCAGCACAAGCTGTGGGGGGCGGAGCCAGGTCCCGGCGCTGAAAACAGTGCCGGGACCTCTGCATATGCGCTTCAGCGTGCGCGCATGTGCAGTAGCTCCAGGCGCCCGAGGCTGTGTGGGAGGACCCCGAAGAACGCCACCCCTAGCCCTGGCCGAATGGGCTTACTGGGGCAGCGAAGATCGGACTGCATCTCCCTCCTCTTGAGCTCCTGCTCCACCCTCCCCCCCCCCCCCTTTTCAGCTCCCGCTCCTGCTCTCTTTGAGCCCCGTGCCCTCCCCCCATCAGCTCCCAGCGCGTGCTCTCTCTCTCTCTATTTCTCTTTCCCCCCCCCCCCCCCCCCAGCACCCAATCCGCTCCGGCTCTCTCCTCTTTCCCCCCCCCCCCCCCCCAACGTCTTTGGCGGGGCCCGCCCGGCATCTAGTTCGCTGCGCCCGTTCAGCCTCCCTCCCCCTCTCCCCTCTTCCCCCTACCCCCTCCATCCCTCTCCTCTCCTCTCCCCCCTCCATCCCTCTCCTCTCCTCTTCCCCCTCCATCCCTCTCCTCTCCTCTTCCCCCCCCCTCCATCCCTCTCCTCTCCTTCCCCCCACCCCCCTCCCTCCCTCCCTCTTCTCTCCCCCCTCCCTCCCTCCCCCTCTTCTCCCCACCCCTCAGAAATAGAGCGAGAGAGACACTGACAGACAGACAGAGAGAGAGAGAGACACTGGGGGGGCCCCGTGTTGGAGGGCTCCCGGTGCTGCAGTCGGTGAGTAGAAACTTAATTTTTTATTTATTTATTTTGTAATTATTTTTTTATTATTTAAAAAGTTTTTTTGATTGATTTATTGGTTGATTTATTGATTTATTTATCATTTATCATTGATGGTGGCTCTTTATTTGTAAACGGTGACGTGTTTCGTGTTTATAAACTTCCCTCCCCCCTCCCTCCTCCCCCAGCCATCTCTCTTCCTTACGCCTGATTTCTAAGTGTACGCAAGGTTTTTCTGAGCGTACAAAAATCTACACTTACTCTATTCAAAGTTAGTTTGGAATAAGTTTTCATTGCCTAAACTTGCGTAAGTGGCCGAACATGCCCCCTTTTAAAAAAAAATCTGTTCTAAAAATTAAACTGTTCTAACTCACTAGAACTGGAGCAAACTAAATGCCGAGAATTGCAATTTCTAAGATACTCCATTCTAAACTAGTTGCTCCAAAAAAATAGGAGCAACTCGGGCCGAAACTTGACCCCATTGTGTTCAGTTTTGGTCTCCTAATCTGAGGAAGGACGTTCTTGCTATTGAGGGAGTGCAGCGAAGGTTCACCAGACTGATTCCTGGGATGGCTGGATTGACATATGAGGAGAGACTGGATCGACTGGGCCTTTATTCACTGGAATTTAGAAGGATGAGAAGGGATCTCATAGAAACATGTAAAATTCTGACGGGACTGGACAGGTTAGATGCAGGAAGAATGTTCCGGATGTTGGGGAAGTCCAGAACCAGGGGACACAGTCTAAGGACAAAGGGTAAGCCATTTAGGACTGAGATGAGGAGAAACTTCTTCACTCAGAGAGTTGTTAACCTGTGGAATTCCCTACCGCAGAGAGTTGTTGATGCCAGTTCATTGGATATATTCAAGAGGGATAGATATGGCCCTTACGGCTAAAGGGATCAAGGGGTATGGAGAGAAAGCAGGAAAGGGGTACTGAGGGAATGATCAGCCATGATTTTATTGAATGATGGTGCAAGCTCGAATGGCCTACTCCTGCACCTATTTTCTATGTTTCTATGTAATATTCAAAGAATTACCCTTCTCAATAAATGATTGAAAAAAGATTTTGGCCCAGATATTTCCAGGCAGTGTGTGGGGAGTGCAGATTTCCGGGGGTAACCCTGGATGTGGTAGTTCTGCCAAATTTAACGGCAGGACCCAATTATCATTTTCTTCTTCAGTTCCCCATCCCCTGGCAGATTGACGTCTGGCCGGCTGCAGAGCGGAAAAGCCGCGGCAGGAGTTTTGTAGCAATTGAGAGCAAACTGTTCTTGGTGGGCGTATTTTCACACTCTTAAGACACCAGAGTTGTGTAATATTTTTCATGTAAATATGTAAAATGCCGGTGCCAAACTCTGAGTAACTGACTCGCATTCAACCATCAGACATTTGTTTGAGCCAACCAATCGGGAGGGAGAGAGGGAAAGATAGGGGCTAGGTCGTGTGTGGGGATGGGAGTGGGGGGCATGGTCAGAACCCAGCAGGGGGGATATGAGGAGAATGCGCGATCAGCAGAAAGGAGGTCAAACGTTTGCTTAAGGGCTGTGGGGAACACTCCTGCTCCTCCTGGCTCACAAGGTGTGCTCTAAAAAGCATTTACCTACTGGAGCTCCTATCTCCATTTCACACCTGTTAAATTTAGGACACGTTTCTAGATACAAAAGGCATCAAGGGGTATGGGGAAAAAGCGGGAATCTGGTGTTGAGATAGAGGATCAGCCATTATCATATTGAATGGCGGTGAAGGGTCGAATGGCTTACTACTGCTCCTATTTTCTATGTTTGTATGTTTATTTGTACTGTAAAAATAGCCGCCCTTTGTCTCTGGTTCCCTTGCAGGATAAGCCACGCCCTGAAGTTTCCACTTCAGGAGCCACCCATCACAAGTTCTCACTGATTTTGCAAATTGTAACTTGATCCACTTTGAATTCCAGAAGCCACAGAGGATAGATCTCCCCAGAAGCCATCAAGTGCCAACCGAAGTGCCTTACCCCAGCGCAAGTGCATCCCGTCCCCAGCCGAAGTTCCTCCTTACACCAAGCATGACCTTGCCGCCCCCCCCCCGCACCCCCATAAATGGGGCATTGTGTACGGATTGTTAGCAGGTTTATTGGATATGAAGTGAATAGTGACAGTGTCGTGACTTCTGGGTTTCATCCACTCCAACTATGTCCCTTGTAGGGGGTTGTAAGAACATGATCTGTCTTCCTTGAGTTACTCCTCTTCCCTCCGATCCCCGCCACCCGTGTGTCTCTCTCTTTTCTCTTCCCCCCCCCCCCTCCCCCCTGCCCAGCAGGCTCTTTCTTCCACCCCTGCCCCCCAGACTCTCCCTACCCTCCCACCCCAGGCTCTCTCTCTCCTCTCCCCTCACCCCCTGACACTCTCTCTTTTCTCCCCCCTCCCCCTCACACACTCCCTCTCTTCTCCTCCCTCCCCCTCACACATTCTCTCTTCCCTCCCCCCCCTCCACACATTCGCTCTCTCCCCACCCCGCCAGGCTCTCTCCATCCCGACCCCCCCCCGCCCCCAGTCTCTGTCTCTTTCTCTCTTCCTCCTGCCCCCGCCCCCCTTTATTCTCGGCCACTCACCAGGTCGGGCCGCTCAGTCGAGGGCTCAGTAAGCAACGTGGTTGGATTGATTCGGGTTCGGGGCCGCACTTTAGGTCCGGCACTTTGGTTCGGGTGAGAAGCATTGGGGGCAGAGTCTGAACAGACTCGTGCAGAAAGACAGAAAAAACACAGTATAAATAGTCAGTCCCTTAAATTTAAATCAGGCTGCCAACTGCACTGTGGGAGCCTGAATTAATATTAGTGATGTTTCCTGCCTTCATGACGGGAGACTCTCGTGTCGCACCACCCGCCACTGTAGAAATGGCGACAGGCGCGTACGCGGTAGCGTTGGGGACTCGTTCCCGGTTTTTATTATTTAGAACCTTCTCACCCATCGAGAATATTCGCACTTGAAACATTTGTTTAATTTTTGTCCAAGCTATAGCATGTTGTTGCAAAAGTGCAGTTTTTTTGAAGATATTTTTGTTTTCCTACATTACAACAGTGACTACACGCCAATAAGTACTTCATTGGCTTTAAAGCGCTTTGAGAGGTTCGGTATTCGTGAAAGGCGATATATAAACTCAAATCTTTTTTTCTTCTTTCTCTTGCAGGGTATGGCGTTTAGTCTTGAAGAAAGGCTGCAGCTTGGAATTCATGGTCTGCTCCCACCATGTTTTTTAACACAAGGTGTTCAGGTTCTCCGTGTCCTTAAAAGCTACGAGACCAAAACCAATGATCTTGACAAGTAGGTAATTGCTATAAAATAAATGTGAAATTCAACAGACATATGGCAAATGTATAAAAGGATGATTTCAGTTATTTTCTTTGTTGATAACAAACCATTTTAAATTCAGGAACTCCAAGTTAACCAAGACCTGCCTCAGAGCCAGGATGAAAAACAACAAGTGTTTAAGGGCTTTCAATGAAACCCTGAAACCACAATTCTACCACATTTAATGGTCATAAATGAAGGATTGACACCATGAAACTAAACTCCAGTTAGGTCCAGTTTTGAAAAAGTCTTTTGTCACTGTCGCAGGTAGTGCATACTGAGTCCACCATTACGCACAGGAGCAATAAGTCCACTAACTGAGTGTAATCTACCCTGGGTTTCTTTCCTGTGAGAAAAATGTACATTTGTTGCAGCAAGCTCCTTAGAGCTTTTTAAATGCAGCTTTGCATCAGTCTGGAGTTATTTTGCAAATAGTGAGAACTCTCAGTGGCGTGAAGTGAACTGTTGGAGGAGGGCTCACACTGCTTGGCTTCAATATGCTTAGATTGAGATCTGGCATTGAAGTTATATTGGGACTTGTGTCATTACACACCCCAAACTGCTTCAAATTGACACAAAAGCAGCAGTGTAACTTGTCCCTTCACTTGTGCAAAGTAGGTGATCAGTGAAATTTTAAATGAACAGATATATATTTGATCTAATATCTCAAACATTTTAAAAGTACCCACAAGTCAGGAGTGTGAAGGAATACTCTCCACTTGCGTGGATGAGTGCAGCTCCAACTACACTCAAGAAATTCGACATCATGACAAAGCAGCCGGCTTGATTGGCACCTCATCCATCACCTCAAACATTCACTCCATCCACCATCGGCGTACCATGGCTACAGTGTGTACTATCTACAAGATGCAGTGCAGCAATTCACCACGGCTTCTTTGACAGTACCTCCCATACCCTCAATCTCTACCACCTAGAAGGACAAGGGCAAAAGGTGCATGGAAAGCTGCAAGTTCCCCTCCAAGTTACACACCACCCTGACTTGGAAATATATTGTCATTCCTTCATTGTCGCTGGGTCAAAATCCTGGAACTCCCTCCCTAACAGCATGTGGGAGTATCCACCACAAGGACTGCAGCGGTTCAAGAAGGTGGCTTACCATCAGCCTTCTGAAGGACAATTAGGGGTGGGCAATAAATGCTGGCCTTGTTGGCTGGCCACATCCCATGAACAATTTTTTAAAAATTCCTGTTATATATGTAAACCTGTAAATACCTTGTGTAGCCACCTGAGGGCTCATCCCCTGGAGTCCCAAGGGATCCCACAATCGCTTGGGAGCACCTGTACTTAAGGAGACCTCTCAGGCTGGAGAGGCACTCTGGAGACCTGCAATAAAAGACTAAGGTCACACTTTATTTTGAGCTCACAGTATCCAGTCAACTCTTTATTCATACACTACAATTCCAATGCAGCAATTTTTGTACACAATTACATATGAAGCCTTTCCAATATTTGGGCCTCTGAAAATGTGTTCCTATGTTGTCACTATTATGCTAGGAGTTTTGCACCATAATTACTACAACTGTAAATATTGTATATCATCATCATAGGCTGTCCCTCGAAATCGAGGAAGACTTGCCTCCACTCTAAAAGTGAGTTCTCAGGTGGCTGTACAGTCCAGTGCGGGAATTAGTGTCTAACAGGTGGGGCAGACAGTGGTTGAAGGAAAGGGTGGGTGGGGAGCCTGGGTTGCCGCCTGCTCCTTCTACTGTCTGTGCTTGTTTTCTGTATGCTCTCTGCGACGAGACTCTAGGTGCTCAGTGCCCTCCCGGATGCTCTTCCTCCACTTTGGGCGGTCTTGGACCAGGGATTCCCAGGTGCCGGTGGGGATGTTACACATTATCAAGGAGGCTTTGCGGGTGTCCTTGAAGCGTTTCCTCTGCCCACCTGGGGCTCGCTTGCCGTGTAGGAGTTCTGAGTAGAGCACTTGCTTAGGGAGTCTCGTGTCAGGCATGTGGACGATGTGGCCTGCCCAACGTAGCTGGTCGAGTGTGGTCAGCACGTCGAGGCTGGGGATGTTGGTCTGGGCGAGGACACTGATGTTGGTTTGTCTATCCTCCCAGTGGATTTGAAAGTTCTTGCAGAGGCAGCGTTGATGATACCTCTCCAGCGCTTTGAGGTGTCTGCTGTATATAATCCGCGTCTCTGAGCGATAAAGGAGGGCGGGTATCACTACTGCCCTGTAGACCTTTAAGCTTGGTTCCAGATTTGAGGTCCTGGTCTTCGAACACACTCTTCCTCAGGTGACCAAAGGCTGCACAGGCACACTGGAGACGGTGTTGGACCTAGTCATCGATGTCTGCCCTTGCTGATAATAAACTCCCGAGGTATGGAAAATGGTCCACGTTGTCCAGGGCCGAGCCATGGATTTTGATGACTGGGGGACAGTGCTGTGTGGTGGGGTCAGGTTGGTGGAGGACCTTTGTCTTATGGATGTTTAGCGTAAGGTCCATGCTTTCGTACACTTTAGTGAAGGTGTTAATGTTGGCTTGGAGTTCGGCCTCTGAATGTGCGCAGACGTAAGCATCGTCCGCGTACTGCAGTTCGATAACCGAGGATGGGACGACCTTGGATCTAGGAAGCACCGAGTTTCCTTACATTGTTGACAGATATGAAGGAACCATTGCACCAGGCTCATGGGAGAATGGAGGATGCAAACTGGCACCTGACATGCTGAATGTTGCATAGTCGACTCATAGAATGGGCACAGTCAATGGTCAATGACAACAGCATCGTACGGTGACTTTAAAAGCTTTATGGGCCAAAATTGTCCCGTTCTGCGTCTCCTGTTAGCGCCTCGGGGAGGTGGGGTGGGGGGGGGGGGCGGTGGCGGCTGCTAATGGGGCACAAAACTGTTTTTGCCGGGGGGGGGGGGGCGGGACGGACGGACGGGTGCACGCTACTGGCTCTTGCACAATTGTGCGGGAGTTAGTGGAGGTGCTGACACGGTAGCAAAGCACCCCGCTGGTAGCGCCCTGCGGTATAAATTGGCCAGCCTCGCAAGGCTGCAGCGAGTGGCGCCAGCGCCAACTTCGCAAGTCGTGAACTGGGCCGACCTCCGCTCCCGGGGCGGAAGTTAAAGGGGAGATGTGCTGCGCCGTGCACTGCCATTTTTTTTCCAGCCGACTCGCCCATCGGCCCATTGTAATCTGCTGTCGCGTGGTCTGGGCTGCCGTCGTGCAGCCCGACGCTCCGTTTGGATGCCGGGCTGCGGCCATGGCACCACGCAGGCCTGATGGTCCATTGGACATTATCAAAGGACCTGCAGAGTTTGCAACGACCCTCCCCTTTAATGGAAGGGATGGGGCGTTGCAATACATCAGCACTATGCGAAGAAGCCGCGTAGCGCTGCCAAACTTGCCAGAGTAGCCCCCCGCCCCAACAGGAAGTGCCGCGCGCGACATTGCGCTCCGCTTTCTGTGAGGGGCGGTAACCGCAATTTCGTGGCTGGGGCGGGACTTCCTGTTTGGGATTTAGTATCGGTTGAATTCAGATTGTCCCACATTAAAAAAAACTGGGGAAATGACAGCACCAAGCTTCAACATCCGGATTTCAATGTGTAGATACTAAAACAAATTAACAAAATAAGCTTTTCGCAATTCTACGAAGCTTAGTGCTAAATTATTCAAACGGAGCTCAAGTGCTTCCGTGTAATGTTCTAGATTTCGTGAAATAAATAATGTTAAAACATGCCGAACGATGCTTTGGATCGTTTGAGGTGTTCCCTTAAAATTTTCGTAGGTAATTGCTGGATAGTTGATGGACAATTAGCCCAACTCTGCGCCAACAATGAGGAGTTCCCTGTCTGTGTGGATCATCTGTCAAGTCGGTACTTGATAGATCGCAAGTTCGGGATTTAGCGCATGTGGAAATCTCGAACTTGCTGTCCATTTCAGAGGCGGTATGACGGCGCACTCTGAGAGTTCGTCATCATACCCACCGCAAATTCTGGCCCATTGTCTGATGACTGAAGAATGAACAAAACAAAGGCAGAGTTTCACATTAAGAGCCACTGAACAAAATATTGTGCTTCACTGCCCCTCTGCTGCTTGGACTTGGATTAGAGCCAAATCTCTATTCAAGTACAGGATACTCCTTTTAATGGAATGCACAGCAATGTGGTTGCTAATGGGTCAGTTTTTCCAGTAGTTTGGAATGCTAGATAAAGCTAGGATGTACTGTGAAACTCTATAGAAATAAACGTGAAAGTTTTCCCATCAGTGTGCTGCCAGACACTAGGGTCAAATAAATTAAAGTGCAACTTAGACATTTTGTTTATTCAGCTAACTCATCTGGATAATTTGTTTAATTTTGAGCTAAACAGTGGATAAACACAAGTAGGAAATTTTCATTTAATATTGTCAAATCATAAACATTTTATAACTCTCTCATAGGCAGACCCTCGTATCGAGGATGACTTGCTTCCACGCCAAAAAGGGATGAGTTCACAGGTGTTTCAATGAAGGACCTAATATTCCAGGTCCCGAACTACATGTTGAAGGGTGGAAGATGCCTTTGTGTGGATTTTTTTAACGTGTGGTGGCCGTTGCACACCAGCCACCACACGGGCTTGACAGAGCTAGGTCTTGGTCCAGTGGCAAGGATTAACCAAGATGACTGGAGACCAGTTCTGCTGCATGGACCTGGTGTGCGCACATATCGCAGTGCGGGCTGGCCCGTTCTGCCCCTGGGCCCTCGTCTAATAAGTAATGGACTAGCTACCTCAAGGAAAAAACAAAAATACTAAAAGGATAGCCTATGGGTTTGCGAATGTGCGAAGGAGAGGGTGTCTCTGTGGCCCTGATATTCATGGGAAGGCGGGGAGGGATCAAGGGCGACTTCTAGCAGCCTGGAAATGTAGGTAATGTGAAGATCCTGCCAAATGTAACTGCAAGACCACATTTAGAACTTTTTTTTCAGTTTCCCCATCCAGCAGCCAGCCAGATTGAGAGGCTGTTGGGCTGGAAAGCCTGCGGTAGAAGGCTGCAGCTGGGAACTGTGGATTGGTGGGGGGCGGGAAGGAAGAAGAGATTGTGGCTCGGCATTGGATCACGGGGGCTAAAGGTTAGAATACAGGGTGGGGGTCGGCAGATCCAGGAGAGGGAGGGAGGGAGAGATCGCGGCAGGTTAGCTTGGGGACCACGGGTTGAGGGGAGCATTCCTGCTCCACCTGGCCCACAAGCACTGATGGGAAAGTACTTAGCTGTTTAATCTGGCAGTTCTCGCTTCCTTTCAGCTGCCGAGATTCCTGAGTCCTTCGAACCAGGCTGCAGTCATTAAATCCACATGCAGCCTCATTTAAATATTATAGTTACTGACCCGCCTCTCGAGTACAGGTTTCTTGCCGCTCCCCAACCCACCCTGGTTAAACCGTAAGTTTCCCATTTTTAAGAATTTCTGCCCCCTGGCGCCTCCTACCCGTCATGGGGGGGCAGGGGGTTAAAGTACCCCCTGTGCATCAGCTGGGCCGCGGGAAGGGGGGCTTTTTCTAAGCAAGATGCAGTCCTTTGGACCCTTGGAGCTGGAGCTAGAAGGGAGCAAGACTTGCTGCCCAAGCAGCAAGAGAGTCTCAAGGCTTAACTCTTCAGGTGGGTCTGTCTGCAAGAAGTGGAGATGGAGAAGAAACAGTTGGGGTAGATTATGAGGGAGGGACGAAAGCAGACATGGAGCAGAGGCAGATTTAAAGTGTTGGAAGACAAATCCAGGACTCTGGAGTTTCTCAACGTAGCATAAATGAAGTTGTAGGTTTGTGCATATAATCGCTCTCATTTTTATCGAAGGAGCAAATGAAAATCTAAAATGCGATGGGCAGAAATTATTTGGGGTTAAGGAGAGATCTAGTCCATGAACCAGATAAATGAAAATTCTCCATCGAAAGCCACAAGCGCTCTACTGACTAACCACTTTCAAGAGTCTGTTTACCCTGATTGTTAGAAGAATCCAGGCTGTGTCTCTTATTAAAAATAATTTGGTTTTTTTTCTGCTGGAATGTCTCAAGAGCACATGGACTATTTCCATTATTATAGGCTCAGCATCATCTATTATAAAAGTAAAAGCTGTTTGCCATTCCCAAATATTCCTGCATTGCTCAATTATATCCAAAAACACAGCCATCTTTTAAAACTTTCTTTTGCCATGATATCTAATGCACTGCATCACTTCCCATTTTAGGATTTTAGGATCTCTGCAAAAGTAGTTCCACAGATCACTTTGCAACAGGCCATACCATATACAGTTTGCAGAAATAAAATACTGGCTGCATGACACGTGTTCTCGCCTCTCCCACCTCACACCACTGTAACAAGGTCGTTTCAGTCAAATAGCTTTGTGTTTTCTCGAAACTTTCCCAAAAACCTTCTTGCGTGTCTGACACCTTTGAAGAATGTCCACTTGGTGCAGTATTTCAGAATTCATTCCAGACCGACATATTTGCGACTGAGAATGCGCCGAGCCCATTTATACGGCTGTCGTTCCTTCGTGAAGGTGTGTGTTTTTTTTCTGGTACCTTCCTTTGGAATACTTCCCAGCAAAGTAACACTACATATAAACAAGATATACAGTTCTCCACAGACATTTGTAGTCAAGCTTAGGTTACATAACACACTATTATAAGGTTATCTTGAGTTGAAAGCCTATATGATTGTATGTTTGTGTGAAGATGATACAACTGTAACACTTTAGCTGCACCAAGTGAGTTTTACATTATATAGTGCTTAGGCACTTTATAGCCTTCCAGCCTTAATATTTGAGTTGAACAACTTTGGACCTTAACCTCTTTTCTCTCAGACAGTAGGCGCTGGTAATGGAGGACAGCTGCACTCGAGCCACAGGGAGTGGAGGAGGTGTAGGCTGGTGCTTGGGGTGAGGATGCCTTATTGGTACATAGCTGGAGGGGTGGTCCCCATCCCTGGGTTCGGCCTGCCTTTCTCTAGAAGTGCCAACCGTAGCTCAGCGGGGGTTGCATTATCGCCTTTGAGTCAGAAAGTTGTGGGTTCAAGTCCCACTCCAGAGACTTGAACACAACTATCTAGGCTGACACTTCAGTGCAATACTAAGGGAATGCCACACTGTCGGAGATGCCATCCTATGGATGAGACATTAAACCGAAGCCCCATCTGCTCTCTCAGGTGGATTTTGAAGAAGAGCAGGGGCGTTATCCCCTGTGTCTTGGCCAATATTTATTTCTCAATCAACATAACAAAAAAACAGATTACCTGAAGTACTGCGCACAGTTTTGGTCTCCGTATTTAAGGAAGGATATACTTATATTGGAGGCTGTTAAGAGAAGGTTCACTAGGTTGATTCCGAAGCGGAGGGGGTTGAGTAGGTTGGGCCTGATAAGTCCTTACTATACAGTATAAATGCACACGAGGCCCATACTTGAGAGAAGGTCACTCTGTGACCCGTTACCTTTATTACCAAGACCTCAAGTGATGAAGATGGGTGGAGCTTCCCCTTTTATACCTGGAAGTCCAGGTTAAGAATGTCTCCCACAAGTTCACCCCCTTGTGGTCAATGTTCTCAAGGTGTACAACTTAGGTCAGCTTATACATGGGTTACAGTGATAGTTGAATACATGACATCACCTCTCCCCCCAAAGTCTTATTGGGATCACAGGTTAAGTCTCTCTGGTGGTTTACGCTCCCTTGTAGAGCGCCTGAGTTATGGCTCCGGTTGTTGGGCGCTGGCCTGAGTGTCTGCTGTTTGCGGTGCCTCAGGCCTGTCCGGACTGCCCACAGTGACTGGGCTCTCCTCCGCTTGGTTCCGGTGTTCGGTCACCTGTGGTGGAGTAAACGCTACGTCGTGTTCGTCGTCTGCTGCTTCTATGGGGTTGCTGAACATCCTTTTAGTTTGATCCACGTGTTTGCGGCAGATTTGTCCATTGGTAAGTTTAACTACCAAAACTCTATTCCTCTCATTGGCAATCACAGTGCCTGTAAGCCATTTGGGCCCTGCAATGTAATTAAGGACAAAAACAGGGTCATTGACATCAGTACATCGCGCCCTCGCATTCCCGTCATGGTAGTCACATTGTGATTGACGCCTGCTCTCAACAATTTCTTTCATAGTGGGGTGTATAAGGGATAACCTGGTTTTGAGCGTCCTTTTCATTAGCAGCTCTGCGGGTGGAACCCCTGTGAGCGAGGGTGGTCGGGATCTATTGGCCAACAGGAGGCGTGATAAGCGGCTTTGTAGGGAACCCCCTTGGATTCTGAGCATCCCCTGTTTGATTATCTGCACTGCTCGTTCTGCCTGGCCGTTTGAGGCCGGCTTGAATGGTGCCGTTCTGACATGGTTGATTCCATTGCCTGCCATTAAGTCCTGGAATAATTCAGTGCTTGTGAAGCACGGGCCATTATCGCTAACCAAGACATCCGGTCAACCATGGGCGGCGAACATTGCCCGTAGACATTCTACCGTGGCAGAAGGATGTGCTTGAATTTAAAATGGCACTCTCAATCCATTTGGAGTAGGCGTCTACTACAACCAAAAACATTTTTCCCATGAAAGGACCTGCGTAGTCCACACGGATGCGTGACCATGGCTTGGCGGGCCAGGACCAGGGGCTAAGGGGGGCGTTGCCCAGCTGAGCACGCGTGTTGCACCTGCGAACACACAGTTCCAGGTCTGCGTCTATCCCTGGCCACTAAACGTGTGACCTGGCAATTGCCTTCATCATGACAATGCCCGGGTGCTCATTGTGAAGTTCTCTGCTAAACACCTCTCTGCCCATCTGGGACATGACTACTCAGTTTCCCCACAGTAGGCAATCGGCCTGAATCAAGAGTTCATCCTTGCGCCTATGAAATGGTTTAAATTCCTCAGGGCATGCCTCGTACGTGGCTGCCCAGTCCCCATTCAGGACATATTTCTTAACTAAAGACAGTAGCGGTTCTTTATTTGTCCAGAATTTAATCTGACGGGCTGTCACAGGTGAGCCTTCGCTTTCGAAAGCTTCAACAGCCATGACCACCTCAGCATCATGCTCAGTTGCCCCCTCAGTGGTGGCTAGTGGGAGCCTGCTGAGTGCATCGGTGCAGTTTTCAGTGCCCGGTCTGTGCCGAATTGTGTAGTCATAGATGGCTAACGTAAGTGCCCACCTCTGTATCCGGGCCGATGCATTCGCATTTATGGCCTTGTTGTCGGCCAAAAGGGACGTTAGGGTTTGTGATCTGTCTCCAGCTCAAATTTCCTGCCAAACAGGTACTGGTGCATTTTTTTTTACTGCACGTACACATGCTAGCACTTCCTTTTCTACCATCCCGTAGCCCCTTTCTGCCTGGGACAGACTTCTGGAGGCATAAGCTTACCGGCTGTAACTGACCATTGGCATTCACATGCTGCAACACACACCCGACACCATAGGATGACGCATTGCACGTTAAAACAAGTTTCTTACACGGGTCATATAACGTTAACAGTTTGTTAGAGCACGCAATTTGTTATGCTCCATCAAAAGCCCTTTCCTGGCTGTTCCCCCAGACCCAATCGCGACCTTTGCGTAGGAGCACGTGTAGCGGCTCTAACAGCGTGCTCAATTTGGGAAGAAAGTTATCAAAATAGTTCAGGAGCCCCAGGAACAAATGCAGCTCTGTCATGTTACGGGGTCTGGGTGCTCTCTGGATCGCTTCCGTTTTGGACGCAGTAGGTCTGATCCCGTCTGCTGCTACCCTCCTCCCCAGGAATTCTACCTCTGGAGCTAAGAAGACGCACTTTGCCTTTTTCAGTTGCAGCCATACCCGGTCCAGTCTGCGTAGCACCTCCTCCAGGTTGTGGAGGTGTTCTTCAGTATCGTAACCCGTAATGAGGATGTCGTCTTGAAAAACCACCGTCCTTGGAATCGACTTGAGGAGGCTTTCCATGTTTCCCTGAAAGATCGCGCGGCCGAATGAATCTCGAACGGACATCTGTTATACCCTTGTGTGTCGTGATGGTGGTCAGCTTCTTTGACTCACTCGCCAGCTCCTGGGTCATGTAAGCTGAGGTCAGGTCCAATTTTGAAAAAAGTTTGCCACTGGATAGCGTCGCAAAGAGGTCCTCCGCTCTCGGTAGCGGGTATTGGTCTTGGAGTGACACCCGATTGATGGTGGCCTTGTAATCACCAGATATCCTGACCGAACCATCCGCCTTGAGCACCGGCACAATCGGGCTCGCCCAGTCACTGAATTCGACTGGCGAGATGATGCCTTTCCTCAGCAGGTGGTCCAATTCGCATTCTATCTTTTCCCGCATCACGTACGGTTACCGCTCTGGCCTTGTGGTGTACTGGCCTGGCGTCCTGGTTTATGTGAATCACTACCTTGGCCCCATGAAAGTGCTGATGCCGGGTTGAAATAATGAGTCAAATTTGTCCAGGACCTGTGAGCATGATGCTCGCTCCACAGAAGAAATTGCATTGACATCGCCCCATTTCCAGTTCATGACAGCAAGCCAGCTCCTCCCCAGTAGTGCAGGACCGTCCCCCGGGACAATCCAGAGTGGCAACCTGTTCTCCGAATCTTTGTGGGTCACGACTACCGTGGCACTGCCTAGCACCAGAATGATCTCCTTTGTATATGTCCGTATCTGTGCGTCAATCGGCAATAATTTGGGCCTCCTGGCCTTGGACACCCACAACCTTTCGAACTGTTTTGATACTCATCCGGGACAGGCTGGCCCCCGTGTCTAGCTCCATTAATAGTGGGATGCCATTGAGGAGCACTTTCTTCATTATCGGTGGCATCCTGGTATATGAACTGTATATGTGTTTCACATGAACTCGCTGAACTTCAGCTTCCAGCAATTTCCCCCAGTATTCATTTGGCCTCGTAGGGCTTACATTGGGCCCATCTTCCTCGTACATCAACCTGGCTGCAGGCTTCCTGCACATACGCGCCAAGTGACCGCAGACGTTGCAGTTTCTGCAGGTATATTGCTGATACCTGCAAGCTCTGGCTGGGTGTTTGCCTCCACACCTCCAGCATGAGCTGGAGGCCCCGTTGTTGGAAACAAAAGGTCCATTACCAGTCGATCGTCTCTGACTGTCTCTGTAACTGTCGTTAAGCGCACCATTAACAGGTTTTGATGGCTCCATTACTGGCCACATTGTCCATTGTGATGGCATGAAGCGCTGTTCAGCTAGCCATTGTCTCTGTTGAATTCCCCCTTTGGGTTCGACTACATGCTGGGGCATATCCGATTGCCCTTGTCTACCTAGAGAACTGTGTTCCACGTTAGCAATGTTGACTCCCTGGTCGTTTGCCGCATTTGAGCCAAGATTTTTGTCATACATCATTCTGGTCTCTTGCTCCCCGGAGATAAATGTCTGGGCTATCAGAGCTGTCGTTTCCAAGGTCAAGTCTTTGGTCTCAATCAGTTTCCTGAAAACCCCAGTGTGCCCGATGCCCTCAATAAAAAAAGTCTCGCAGCATCTCCGCTCTGCATGCATCTGGGAACTTGCATAGGCTCGCCAGTCGCCGGAGATCTGCCACGAAGTCAGGAACGCTTTGTTCTTCTCGTCGCCGGTGCGTGTAAAACCGGTGTCTCGTCATGTGCATGCTGCTCGCCGATCAACTTACGGAGCTCTTCGAACGTCTTGTCCGCCGGCTTCTCTGGCGTTAGAAGGTCCTTCATTAGGAGTACGTTCTGGATCCACAAACAGTCAGGAGATGAGCCCTGCGTTTGTCGTCTGAATCCTGTCCCAACCATTCCTTAGTGACAAAACTTTGCTGTAGTCTCTCAATAAAGTCGTCCCAATCATCACCAACACAGTACCTCTCGTCTGTGCTGCTAGTGGCCATGCTCGCGTGATTTAAATCCCAGTTTCTCGTCGCCAATGATAAGTCCTTACTATACAGTATAAATGCACACGTTGCCCATACTTGAGAGGTCACTCTGTGACCAGTTACCTTTATTACCAAGACCTCCAGTGATGAAGGTGGGTGAAGCTTCCCCTTTTATACCTGGAAGTCCAGGTTAGGAGTGTCTCCCACAAGTTCACCCCCTTGTGGTCAATGTTCTCAAGGTGTACAACTTAGGTCAGCTTATACATGGGTTACAATGATAGCTGAGTACATGACAGGGCCTATACACATTGGAGTTCAGAAGAATGAGAGGTGATCTTATTGAAACATATAAGATAATGAGGGGGCTTGACAAGGTGGATGCAGAGAGGATATTTCCACTCATAGAGGAAACTAAAACTAGGGGATATAATCTCAGAATAAGTGGCCTCCCATTTAAAACTGAGATGAGGAGGAATTTCTTCTCTCAGGTTTGTAAATCTATGGATTTCTCTGCCCCAGAGTGCTGTGGAGGCTGGGTCATTGAATATATTTAAGGCAGAGATAGACAGATTTTTGAGCGATAAGGGAGTAAAGGGTTACGGGGAGCGAGCAGGGAAGTGGAGCTGAGCCCATGATCAAATCAGCCATGATCTTATTAAATGGCGGAGCAGGCTCGAGGGGCCAAATGGCCTACTCCTGCTCCTATTTCTTAGGTTCTTATGGTCATTCTCATTTCTATTTGTGGAAGCTTGCTGTGTGCAATTGGCTGCTGTGTTTCCTGCATTACAACAGTAGTGACCACATATCAAAAGTACTTCATTGGCTGTAAAGCGCTCTGGGACGTCCTGAGGTCATGAAAGGCACTATAAAAATGCATGTCTTTTCTTTTCCACATTCCCAGGCCACGAGTGCCTTCTCCTCTTTGCCATTTTCCATGCTTCCCTCCCCTGCTGTAATCCTTTATTTCTCTACTTGTCTTATTATCACCTCGTTTTTCCTTGGGCCATCATCACTTCTGTTATTTAATCACTCCTACTCCACCCCCCCCATCATAGACCTTCCGTTTTTGTTCTTGCCCCCTTCTCCCTGGCTCGGCACTTCCTTAAGTTGTTCAATTCTAACCTCATTCAGTTCTGATGAAAGATCATCGACCTGAAACGTTAACTCTGTTTCTCTCTCCACAGATGCTGTCTGACCTGCTGAGTATTTGCAGCATTTTCTATTTTCATTTGAGTTCCAGCACCTCTCCAGTGTTTTGCTTTTGTTTGATCAATTTTTACTGTCTGGTCTTTGCTGCATTGTGCATCATCCATACAGGAACATGATCCAACTTTACAGCTCAGACCATATTGTTCAATATTCTTGTGAGTGTTCAGTATTCTTGTGCTAATGAATGTATTGAACATTCAGTTAAGAAAAGATGTGGTTTATTTTCCTTTTAGGGTATATTCATTGTTTGGCAAGGATGTATTTTGTTTCCTAAAAAAAAACCCTGCAGAAATTGAAATCTAGTTGTAATTGCAGAGTGAATTTCGCAGTCATTTCTGATCAGTGAGCTTTTCAATGTTGCCTGTTGTAACCTTCCTTACTTTGCTTTTCTCAACAGGTATATTATCCTAATGACGCTCCAGGATCGAAATGAAAAACTTTTCTACAGAGTGCTTACTTCCAACATCGAAAGATTTATGCCAATTATTTACACACCTACTGTGGGCTTGGCATGTCAGCAGTATGGCCTTGCCTTTAGACGGCCACGGTAAGTTGAGGCTTTTCTCTGTCATCCCTCAAAACTTAGTATTTTTCACACTGCTTGGATTGTATTGTAATTTATCTGTGGGCTGTTAAATTTGTTTTTCAATGTGCTATCATCAAACTCTACAAAATTGACCTTTTGTGGGGAATTTTTACCTGAAAAAAAACGGAGGGGTTTGGAGCAGGGGTGGTAGTTAAATTGTAAAAAAATTCAGTATCCCGGACCTGAACCCGCCTCCAACCTGCTCACTTCCGGTTTTAATGGAGGCGGGAAGGGGCGGGCAACCAACCCGCTGCCAGGGGACGGGACATCAATTTAATATTTTAATGAGGTTGGAAGCCTCTTTAAGCACCATTTTAAAACTTCGTAAAACCCAGCAGTTACAGCAAGGCGAGCACTGCTGCATCCAGGAGGTGTGCCTTTATACCTACCTCCTGAATCTAGAGTCTCTGCCAGACCCAACCTTGCGATCGAAGACCCCCCCAGTGATGATCTTGAGGCCCCGATCCTCTGGTGGCTGGCCCCAATCTGCACTTTACTCCCACGATGCTTTGGAGGCCCCAATCTTCAATGGACTCCTTCCTGATCGTCTGGAGTCTGTGATCTTCATTATCTCCCTCCCCCGATCCTCCAGAGGCCAGCATCAGCCCCCACCTGATCCCTCCCTCCCTACTGTGTGCGGCCCAGTACTGCAGGCCTACCTGCCCGGAGCCAGTCAGCCTCCATCTGGCTGGATGTGGGTGGGAAACAGAGGCTGCAGATGCAAATCAGATCCTATTGTTAAAGTCGGCAGGGCCTGTGGGAAATCCATTCTCCCGGGTTTCCCCCTTGCATCGAGCGCTCCCCACAACCCGCCTGTAATATATTCTTTACGACATCACTAAAGCACACGCACTCAAGATGGCTCCAATCTGGAACTTTCTGTTATTGTATTTACAGCAGTGGTTGCATTACCACAGTAGGCCACTAGGTGGAGCAGTAGTCTACTAGGTGGAGCTCTATATTACACTTCTCCCTCCTTAATGAAGAAGTAATCATAACAAATAATCATCATACATAACTTGCATGGTTATACATAACAAAAGATATGGACTTATTTTGCCATATTTACAAATCTGTTTTGAAGAGGATACCTTTGCTCTCGAACAGAACTTTCCAAACGTGGTGTCGAACTTCGACTCATTCTTGGCTGAGCCTGAGGCGAGTTTTTCTCCAAGGGTAACCCTTGATCTACCTTTTCAATTTTCTAGAAATTCAGACTGTTTGTCTGCCTGACTCAGACTCGGACTTAAATTCTCTTGGACTTGTATCTAGTACACCTGATGTAGGATTTGCTATTGGTACTCTACTTGTAACAAGACTATCTGACTCATTAGAAATAATCGAATCATTCCAACTTTCAACTCCTTCCACATCTGTAGGTAAAAGATGATCAATGTGAACAAAGCTAACCTTTCCATGATCAAACATCTTGACCAAATATGTGCGAGGGCCACATATCTTCACTACTCTTCCTGGTAACCACTTTAACCATTACTTGTGATGGTTCTTCACTATAACCTTCTGATTCAATTTCAGATTTCTCTCTCTTATTCCATCTCTATCATGACTCTCTTTCTGTATTAATTGTTTCTCTTCTGACTATGCCAAGTTTGACTTTAACAACGATAACCTGGTCCGTGGCTGTCGTTTGAGAAACAACTCTATTGGTGTTCTACCAGTAGTTGTACGAGGAGTATTATGATAAGTAATCAGAAAATTTGCCAATTTGTGGTCCAATGACAACTGCTGTTTCTTTGGATTTGGATCCAACATTTGCTTGATGAGGGCACATTTTACAATGTGCACTGTGGGCTCTGCTGCACATTTGAAGCAGGATGGTCTGGTGGAACCTTGGTATGTTTCACACCGCTTCTGCTCATGAACTCTGCAAATTCTTCTGAACAAAATTGTGGCCCATTATCAGACACAATTTCTTCTGGGAGGACATACGAAGAAAACAATCTCGCAAATTGTCTAGTGTTTTACTTGTTGTTTTCTGCATCGGAAACACCTCTCTCCATTTCGAATGGCTATCAATCACAATGAACAATTGTTGTCCTTCTAGCTCAGCAAAGTCTACAGGTAACCTTTGCCACACCCTGGGAGGCCATTTCCATGGCTGTAATGGTACAGATGGTGGTTTCTTGCATACCGATTGACATGTTGTACACTGACCAACGATGTATTCTATATCTTTATCTAGACCTGGCCACCATAAGTAACTGTGTGCAAAACTCTTGGTCAAGCACATTCCCAGGTGCTGGTCATGAAGATCTCCTAACAATTTGGACCTGAACTTATTTGGATTAACTACTCTTGCATGTTACAATCTTTATCCACTGATAATACATTCCTACGAACGAAGTATGGATGAATATCTTTCTCTGATACCTGATTTGGCCAGCCATTTGCTATGTAATCATGCACCTTTTTCATAACTGGGTCACGTTTGGTTGCTCTACCAATCTCTTCAGCTGTGACTGGCAGTTCATCAATGTATGAAAAATAGAACACTTCTTTCCTATTGGGTGTCACTTGTGATGGGGATGGCAACCTGGACCCAGCATCAGCATTACTGTGATCAGCTGATCGTCTGTATTCAATGTCATACGTATATGCTGACAAAATCAAAGCCTATCTCTGCATTCGGGCTGCAGCTAAAGTTGAAACTGGGGAATTTAGATGGAGGATTTCTGTCAGGGGCTTATGCTCTAACGATTGTAAACTTATGACCATACAAGTATTTGTGGAACTTCTTGACCCCAACAATTAATGCCGAAGCTTCCCTGTCGATCTGCGCATAATTATGCTCACTGGAACTGAGAGTGCGTGAAGCAAAAGCAATTGGTCTCTCCTTCCCAATATGTAGTACATGAGGGATCACTGCCCCAACTCCATATGGAGAGGCGTCATATGCTAGCTTGATCTCCTGAGATACGTCATAGTGAACTAACATGGTGCTCGCTACCAACTCCTTGAATGCTGCATCATATTCTTCTGACCACTTCAAATGGACCTATTTTTTCAACAGCTCATTCAGTGGATATAACACTGTATTCAAATTTGGTAGGAACTTCCCATAATAGTTCAAAAGATGCAAAAATGATCGAAGTTCAGCGTCGGGAGCAGCGTCGAGGAGGTGCATGGAGAGGCCTATAAAAGGTACAGCAGGGAGTCCGGGGCCCAGCGTCGGCGGCAGTCGGGAGCAGCGTCGAGGAGGTGTGTGGAGAGGCCTATAAAAGGTACAGCAGGGAGTCCGGGGCCCAGCGTCGGCGGCAGTCGGGAGCAGAGTCGAGGAGGTGCGTGGAGAGGCCTATAAAAGGCACAGCAGGGAGTCCGGGGCCCAGCGTCGGCGGCAGTCGGGAGCAGCGTCGAGGAGGTGCGTGGAGAGGCCTATAAAAGGCACAGCAGGGAGTCCGGGGCCCAGCGTCGGCGGCAGTCGGGAGCAGCGTCGAGGAGGTGCGTGGTGAGGTCTATAAAAGGCACAGCAGGGAGTCCGGGGCCCAGTGTCGGTGGCAGTCGGGAGCAGCGTCGAGGAGGTGCGTGGAGAGGCCTATAAAAGGCACAGCAGGGAGTCCGGGGCCCAGCGTCGGCGGCAGTCGGGAGCAGCGTCGAGGAGGTGCGTGGTGAGGCCTATAAAAGGCACAGCAGGGAGTCCGGGGCCCAGCGTCGGCGGCAGTCGGGAGCAGCGTCGAGGAGGTGCGTTGGTGAGGCCTATAAAAGGCGTGACTTGTGCAGCTACAGGGAGAAGGCAAAAAAGAAGTAGAAAGAAATCAAAAGGTGACGTCACAGCCAAGAGGGTAAGTGATTGGCTGGTGATTGGTGAGCAGTTTTTCTTTTTTCTCTTCTATATCAGTGAGTAACTTTTAACATTGTTGTTGCCAATTTAAGTGTATCTAAGGGTTAAGTCATGGCAGGAGAGCTCGGTCGGGTGTTATGCTCCTCCTGTACCATGTGGGAACTCGGACGACACCAGTGTCCCTGATGACTATATTTGCAGGAAGTGTATCCACCTCAGGCTCCTGACGGTCCGCGTTGCGGAGTTGGAGCTGAGGGTGGATTCACTCTGGAGCATCCACGATGCTGAGAATGACGTGAGTATCACGTGTAGCGAGTTGGTCGTACCGCAGGGAAAGGGTCCACAGCCAGATAGGGAATGGAAGACCAACAGGAAGAGTAGTGCAAGGAAGGTAGTGCAGGAGTCCCATGTGGTCATCCCCCTGCAAAACAGATACACTGCTTTGGGTACTGTTGAGGGGGATGACTCATCAGGAGAGGGCAGCAGCAGCCAAGTTCATGGCACCATGGCTGGCTCTGCTGCACAGGAGGGCAGGAAAAAGAGTGGGAGAGCAATAGTGACAGGGGATTCAATGGTGAGGGGAATAGATAGGCGTTTCTGCGGCCGCAACCGAGACTCCAGGATGGTATGTTGCCTCCCTGGTGCAAGGGTCAAGGATGTCTCGGAGCGGGTGCAGGACATTCTAAAAAGGGAGGGAGAACAGCCAGTTGTCGTGGTGCACATTGGTACCAACGACACAGGTAAAAAAAGGGATGAGGTCCTACGAAACGAATTTAAGGAGCTAGGAGCTAAATTAAAAAGTAGGACCTCAAAAATAGTAATCTCGGGATTGCTACCAGTGCCACATGATAGTCAGAGTAGGAATCGCAGGATAGCGCAGATGAATACGTGGCTTGAGCAGTGGTGCAGCAGGGAGGGATTCAAATTCCTGGGGCATTGGAACCGGTTCTGGGGGAGGTGGGACGAGTACAAACCGGGCACCTGGGCAGGACCGGAACCAATGTCCTAGGGGGAGTGTTTGCTAGTGCTGTTGGGGAGGATTTAAACTAATATGGCAGGGGGATGGGAACCAATGCAGGGAGACAGAGGGAAACAAAAAGGAGGCAAAAGCAAAAGACAGAAAGGAGATGAGGAAAAGTGGAGGGCAGAGAAACCCAAGGCAAAGAACAAAAAGGGCCACTGTACAGCAAAATTCTAAAAGGACAAAGGGTGTTAAAAAAACAAGCCTGAAGGCTTTGGGTGTTAATGCAAGGAGTATCCGCAATAAGGTGGATGAATTAACTGTGCAAATAGATGTTAACAAATATGATGTGATTGGGATTACGGAGACGTGGCTCCAGGATGATCAGGGCTGGGAACTCAACATCCAGGGGTATTCAACATTCAGGAAAGATAGAATAAAAGGAAAAGGAGGTGGGGTAGCATTGCTGGTTAAGGAGCAAATTCAGGCAATAGTTCGGAAAGACATTAGCTTGGATGATGTGGAATCTATATGGGTAGAGCTGCAGAATACCAAAGGGCAAAAAACATTAGTGGGAGTTGTGTACAGACCTCCAAACAGTAGTAGTGATGTTTGGGAGGGCATCAAACATGAAATTAGGGCTGCATGCAATAAAGGTGCAGCAGTTATAATGGGTGACTTTAATATGCACATAGATTGGGCTAACCAAACTGGAAGCAATACGGTGGAGGAGGATTTCCTGGAGTGCATAAGGGATGGTTTTTTAGACCAATATGTCGAGGAACCAACTAGGGGGGAGGCCATCTTAGACTGGGTGTTGTGTAATGAGAGAGGATTAATTAGCAATCTCGTTGTGCGAGGCCCCTTGGGGAAGAGTGACCATAATATGGTGGAATTCTGCATTCGGATGGAGAATGAAACAGTTAATTCAGAGACCATGGTCCAGAACTTAAAGAAGGGTAACTTTGAAGGTATGAGGCGTGAATTGGCTAGGATAGATTGGCGAATGATACTGAAGGGGTTGACTGTGGATGGGCAATGGCAGACATTTAGAGACCGCATGGATGAACTACAACAATTGTACATTCCTGTCTGTCGTAAAAATAAAAAAGGGAAGGTGGCTCAACCGTGGCTATCAAGGGAAATCAGGGATAGCATTAAAGCCAAGGAAGTGGCATACAAATTGGCCAGAAATAGCAGCGAACCCGGGGACTGGGAGAAATTTAGAACTCAGCAGAGGAGGACAAAGGGTTTGATTAGGGCAGGGAAAATGGAGTACGAGAAGAAGCTTGCAGGGAACATTAAGACGGATTGCAAAAGTTTCTATAGATATGTAAAGAGAAAAAGGTTAGTAAAGACAAACGTAGGTCCCCTGCAGTCAGAATCAGGGGAAGTCATAACGGGGAACAAAGAAATAGCGGACCAATTGAACAAGTACTTTGGTTCGGTATTCACTGAGGAGGACACAAACAACCTTCCGGATATAAAAGGGGTCGGAGGGTCTAGTAAGGAGGAGGAACTGAGGGAAATCCTTATTAGTCGGGAAATTGTGTTGGGGAAATTGATGGGATTGAAGGCCGATAAATCCCCAGGGCCTGATGGACTGCATCCCAGAGTACTTAAGGAGGTGGCCTTGGAAATAGTGGATGCATTGACAGTCATTTTCCAACATTCCATTGACTCTGGATCAGTTCCTATGGAGTGGAGGGTAGCCAATGTAACCCCACTTTTTAAAAAAAGGAGGGAGAGAGAAAACAGGGAATTATAGACCGGTCAGCCTGACATCGGTAGTGGGTAAAATGATGGAATCAATTATTAAGGATGTCATAGCAGTGCATTTGGAAAGAGGTAATATGATAGGTCCAAGTCAGCATGGATTTGTGAAAGGGAAATCATGCTTGACAAATCTTCTGGAATTTTTTGAGGATTTTCCAGTAGAGTGGACAAGGGAGAACCAGTTGATGTGGTATATTTGGACTTTCAGAAGGCTTTCGACAAGGTCCCACACAAGAGATTAATGTGCAAAGTTAAAGCACATGGGATTGGGGGTAGTGTGCTGACATGGATTGAGAACTGGTTGTCAGACAGGAAGCAAAGAGTAGGAGTAAATGGGGATTTTTCAGAATGGCAGGCAGTGACTAGTGGGGTACCGCAAGGTTCTGTGCTGGGGCCCCAGCTATTTACACTGTACATTAATGATTTAGACGAGGGGATTAAATGTAGTATCTCCAAATTTGCGGATGACACTAAGTTGGGTGGCGGTGTGAGCTGCAAGGAGGATTCTATGAGGCTGCAGAGCGACTTGGATAGGTTAGGTGAGTGGGCAAATGCATGGCAGGAAGTATAATGTGGATAAATGTGAGGTTATCCACTTTGGTGGTAAAAACAGAGAGACAGACTATTATCTGAATGGTGACAGATTAGGAAAAGGGGAGGTGCAAAGAGACCTGGGTGTCATGGTACATCAGTCATTGAAGGTTGGCATGCAGGTACAGCAGGCGGTTAAGAAAGCAAATGGCATGTTGGCCTTCGTAGCTTGTATAGGGCCTTGGTGAGGCCACACCTGAAGTATTGTGTACAGTTTTGGTCTCCTAACCTGAGGAAGGACATTCTTGCTATTGAGGGAGTGCAGCGAAGGTTCACCAGACTGATTCCCGGGATGGCGGGACTGACCTATCAAGAAAGACTGGATCAACTGGGCTTGTATTCACTGGAGTTCAGAAGAATGAGAGGGGACCTCATAGAAACGTTTAAAATTCTGACGGGGTTAGACAGGTTAGATGCAGGAAGAATGTTCCCAATGTTGGGGAAGTCCAGAACCAGGGGACACAGTCTAAAGATAAGGGGGAAGCCATTTAGGACCGAGATGAGGAGGAATTTCTTCACCCAGAGAGTGGTGAACCTGTGGAATTCTCTACCACAGAAAGTTGTTGAGGCCAATTCACTAAATATATTCAAAAAGGAGTTAGATGAAGTCCTTACTACTAGGGGAATCAAGGGGTATGGTGAGAAAGCAGGAATGGGGTACTGAAGTTGCATGTTCAGCCATGAACTCATTGAATGGCGGTGCAGGCTAGAAGGGCCGAATGGCCTACTCCTGCACCTATTTTCTATGTTTCTATATTTCTATGACATTTTTGGGAGTGGGTGCATTTCTGATTGCATCCAGCTTTCCCTTGGTTGGATGTAAACCATCATTGTCTACTCTGTGCCCTAAGTACTCCACTGAGTTTTGAAATTACTCACACTTGTGAGCAGTCACTCATACTCTCTGCTTCTCTAGCCATTTGAGCACTTAATTCAACACGTTATTATGGATTTGCCTGTTTGGTGCTGAAATGAGTATGTCATCTAAGTAACATACCACCCATTCAAGGCCTTGCAAAATCTGGTTCATCACCCCTTGAAATATGGCAGGGGCGGAAGACACTCCAAATTGTAGCCTATTAAACTGATATAGGCCTAGATGGGTATTTATAGTCAAGCGTGACTTTGATTCCTCATCTAGTTAAAGTTGTAAGTAAGCATTTGTGAGATCTAACTTTGAGAAGATCTGACCAACTGTCATCATTGTGAACAAATCTTCTACATTTGGCAATGTATTGGGTCGATTACCCTCTAGAATCTGGTTTACGGTTACTTTATAATCACCACATAACCTTACCTTACCATCTGACTTGGGTTCAACGGCAATGGGTGCAGCCCAATTACTTAGATCTACCTTAGAAATAATGTTCTCAGTTTCTGGTCTTTTGAGTTCTTGCTCAACTTTCTCCTTGAGTGTGTGTGGTACGGGACATGGCTTGTAGTAAACTGGTCTAGTGTCCTTCTGCACTCTGACACTTGCCTTGAAGCCTTGGATCGGACTGCCTGTTTCACAGAACACCTTTGGATACTGCTTGATGACATCGTCTTTCGATGCAAATCTCGTTTCAACACGAAAAATCTCATTCCAATCCAGCTTCAGTGATCACCCAATTTCTTCCTATTAAGGCAGACTTGTCTCCTGCCACTACTAATAGAGGCAAGCCCTGAAACTGATCCTTGTATTTTACCGGTACGGTGATATGTCCTACCACAGGGATTTGCTGTCCTGAGTAGCCTCGCAGCTCTATCTTCGACATCTCCAGTGGAAAATCACTCAACTTATCGAGATATAGCGTGTACTACGCTCACGGATGCACCAGTATCGATTTCCATGGGTATCCTGATTCCTGCAACGTCTACTTTGATGACGATACTTTGCGATTTGTTATTCGATACCCTCGTGCTTCTGATGTCGTGCATCTCCGGAACCTCCTCATCCTGTTGTTTTCTTCAATGCTATGTAGTCTCTGCCGATTTCTACTTATAGTATTGAACGTCGGTTTATTCTTCAGTTGGCATGCATTTGCAAGATGCCCAGTTTTCTTGCAGAAGAAACACTCTGCCTTCATATATGGACAGCATTGAGCAATGTGTTGTCCCAGGTACCGATAGCATGACTTCAATGTATTGTTACCGTGGCCAGTTGCTGAGGCCTTCGGGCCCAACTGCCTTTTACTTTTAACCTGTCGGCGATTCACCTGGTTGTCTGAATACTAGAAATGGCACGAAATTCTTGGGAGTATTGGTCGGCCATATCCATTGACATAGCTGTCTGACAAGCTAAATCAAAAGTCCAGTTAGGAATTGTCAACAACTTCCTCCTAATTTGTTCATTTTTCATCCCACAAACAAAGAGGTCACGCAATGCTCGGTACTGAAAGTTTCCGAAATAATGGATAGCTTCTTTAAAGGTACAATGTACTCACTGATACGCTCGTCAATGAATTGATCTCGTATTCCAAAATGATAACTTTCAGCAATTTCCAGGAGCTCAGGACTGTAGTGCTGTTTCTCTGTCAGTGGCTTGTCCTTCGGCTTGATGGGAACAAGCACATTTTTCAGAGTTTCATACACCTTGGGGCCTGCTTCAGTTAGGAAAATAGTCCGTTTTCTTTCGAACACCACCCGGTTACGGTTTCATCATCGGGGACTTCGATGATACTATCCGCGGTGAAAAATATTTCTAGCCACTCCACATACACTCAAGTCTCTTGGTCTAGATGGAACTCACCCAACGCCCTATTATTCCCATAGGCGCGATCATCTGGACTCTGATAGTTCAGCTAAGTGTGCTTGTAATTTACCTTGGATTTTTAGTTGTTCTGCAAAACGAAGAATCTCTCTGTCGGTTGTCAGAAACATCCACCAACAAAAATTTCAGCTAGGGAATCCAATTATCCCATCCTCGTTCGGCAAAAGTGATATATTCTTTACAACATCACTAAAGCGCACACACTCCGATCTGGAACTTTATCTTCTTGTATTTACAGCGGTGGCTGCATTACCACTATGGTGGGGACCGGACTTCAGATGAGTGGTCAGGAATGGGCTTGCCTGCAGTGCCCTTCACATCCAAACAACTTGTTGATCAATCACTGCTTAAGCTATTTGGCTTGGTGGAGCTCTATATTACACCACCTTGTCCATAAAAATCCAGCCCTTATGTCACTTTTAAAATTCTACTATTTATTTTTTTCCCCTAATTGTGTTCACTTCCCATCACTTTGAGCAGCATTCCTCTGGTACCTTGGCCAAATAGCTTAAGCAGTGATTGATCAACAAGTTGTTTGGATGTGAAGGGCACTGCAGGCAAGCCCATTCCTGACCACTCATCTGAAGTCCGGTCCCCACCATAGTCTAGGCGTTGTGGCAAATTGCAGTGGCCCTCTTGTTTCCCAGTTAAGATCAGCTATTTCAGCACAAATTGGGCATGAACCTGTTTTTGTGCTGCACTGGATGGTGCTTTTACCCACTAAGTCATCTGGGAAGCAGAATTTCATGTTTTTCCTAAATTACAGTGAAATTTACAGTATCTTGCTACAAACACTAGGAACAAAGGTGGCTTTGTTTTCAAACAGTGCTTCACAGTCTCAGTGGCCAAGTCACAAATGCCATTTCTGACCTGGCTCAGTTCTTCTGGCACCACAATTCCATGAGTAATACTGGCTTAATGTCAGAGTTGCGAGGTCAGTATAATACCTATATTTGTTCTGGCTTGCAGAGTGTGCAGTTCTTGGTTATCAGACCTTGTCTGCAAAGGCTCAGTCAGATTTTCAAAATGGTCAAAGTGACGTGGCGCTCCTATTCTAAGAGAAGTGTTGAAATGAGTTTGTTTATACATTGAATTAATGCTTGCCTGTGGTTACTGTGTACTTGCTGGTGTAACAGAGAATGAGCTTTCTAATAACAAAGGACTACTGTGGCATTTCAGCACCATATACATCCTTAAAATGCAGGTTGCAGGGTCTAAGAGAGCTTTTAAATCTGTTGTGTTGGTTACACGGGTGTAAAACCCAACCATGATCTTATGCTGATTTGGCATCAGTTCAGTCATGCCACAAAATCTGCAGCATATTAAACATTTGCATGAAATTGCAGATTCGTACCTCTGATTTTTTTTTTAATTCCCATGATAATCTTTCCCCTAATTGTCTTAATATGCTTTGAAGTGCCAGCAACAAGCTGTTTGGCTGTGAAGGTCACCACCATCAAGCCCAGTCCTGTTTCTTTTCTTCTCCTTTTCTTATATCCACCTAGTCCAGACATTGTGACCAATTGCAGTGGCCCTACTGTTTTCCAGTTGACAGCAGCTAATTCAAATTAGGCATGAACCTGGGACCTTCTGGTTTAGTACTGCGCTGGATGGTGCCGTTACCCACCAGGGAAGGCAATCGCAATTCAAATTTTAAGAAGTGTTCGGTTTGTGAATCAGGTCATAAAGTTTTAATACTTTCTGCTGTGCAAAATGGTTTCTGTCCTGCATTTTGTATAGTCATTCATCTTTGCACAAAGGTGTCTAGACAGAGTAGATAGAAAGGGCCCAAGTTTCGGGCCGCGCCTAGAACGGCGCAGTCCCGACCCACCTCCCTGCAGGTCCTCTGGCCCTCGACTCAGCGCAGCAGGAGCTGTAGGGGGCGGAGGTAGGACCCTGCGCTGAAAACAGTGCCGGGACCTCTGCATATGCGCGCTACAGTGGGCGCATGTGTAGTAGCTCCAGGCGCCCGAAACTGTGTGGGAGGGGCCGAAGCACGCAGCCCCCTAGCCCTGGCCGAATAGCCTCACTGGTGCTGCGTGAATAAGGCTCCTCCCACGGACAGCTCCTGCTTCCTCCCGACCCGACCCGATTCCCGCTTCCCACCTCCGGACCCGTCCCGCTCCCGCTTCTCCTCCCCCCCCCCCCCCCCGACTGGACGCGACCCGACTCCCGCGCTTCTTCTCCCCCCCCCCCCCCACCGACTGGACGCGACCTGACTCCCGCTCTTCTTCTCCCCCCCCCCCCCCACCGACTGGACGCGACCTGACTCCCGCCCTCCCCCCGGACTGGATCCGACCTGACCTCCCTCTCCCCGACCTGACCTCCCTCTCCCTCCCCCCGACCCGACCCAACGCCACCTACCTGCAAATCTGGTGCTGGGGACGGGCCCTATCCGAAGTCTCGATCCCGGCCCGTTCAGCCTCCCTCCGCCCCCCCCCATCTCCTTCCTCCCCCCCCCCCCCCCCCATCATCCCCCCCCCCCCATCATCTTCCCCCCCCCCCCATCTCCTTCCCCCCTCCCCACCATCTCCTTCCTCCCCCACCATCTCCTTCCTCCCCCACCATCTCCTTCCTCTCCCCCACCATCTCCTTCCTCTCCCCACCATCTCCTTCCTCCCCCCCATCTCCTTCCCCCCTCATCTCCTTCCCCCCCATCTCCTTCCTCCCCCCCCATCATCTCCTTACCCCCCCATCATCTCCTTACCCCCCCATCATCTCCTTACCCCCCCATCATCTCCTTACCCCCCCATCATCTCCTTACCCCCCCATCATCTCCTTACCCCCCCATCATCTCCTTACCCCCCCATCATCTCCTTACCCCCCCATCATCTCCTTACCCCCCATCATCTCCTTACCCCCCATCATCTCCTTACCCCCCATCATCTCCTTACCCCCCCATCATCTCCTTACCCCCCCATCATCTCCTTACCCCCCCATCTCCTTACCCCCCATCTCCTTACCCCCCCATCTCCTTACCCCCCATCTCCTTACCCCCCATCTCCTTACCCCCCCCATCTCCTTACCCCCCATCTCCTTACCCCCCATCTCCTTACCCCCCATCTCCTTACCCCCCCATCTCCTTACCCCCCATCTCCTTACCCCCCATCTCCTTACCCCCCCCATCTCCTTACCCCCCCATCTCCTTACCCCCCCCATCTCCTTACCCCCCCCATCTCCTTACCCCCCCATCTCCTTACCCCCCCATCTCCTCACCCCCCCATCTCCTTCCCCCCCCTCTCCTTCCTTCCCCCCATCTCCTTCCTCCCCCCCATCTCCTTCCTCCCCCCATCTCCTTCCTCCCCCCCATCTCCTTCCTCCCCCCCCATCTCCTTCCTCCCCCCCATCTCCTTCCTCCCCCCCATCTCCTTCCTCCCCCCCATCTCCTTCCTCCCCCACCATCTCCTTCCCCCCCCCCATCTCCTTCCTCCCCCCCCATCTCCTTCCTCCC